>NW_007255760.1:16695-17983 GCF_000164805.1 Carlito syrichta | reverse complement strand
CGGTTACTTGCAAAGCTGAGGTGGAAGGATCGCCGGAGCCCAGCAGGTCGAGGCTGCGGTAGCCGGGAGCGGCCACTGCACTCCAGTCTGGGCGACAGAGTGAGAATCCAACTCAAAAACAAACAAACAAACAAAAAACAAGGTAAAGTCCTATCCCAGGTGAAAATAAAAAGTTCATTAGTGGTCTCTTTAGCCCAGGAACAAATCAAGGTTAAGTCACTGCCCCCAAACTCCTGGAGTGTGTTGGCCAGGGGCCTGCCCAACCCCAGAAGCTCCCCGTGCTCGCAGCAGGGTGGGCTTGGGCCCCGGCTACGTTCTCCCCTCTGGACCTGAAGCCACTGACCGACTTGACGGCCGCTTCCTGCTCGTCCACCGCCAGGGCCCAAGAGTCGGTGGCCATGGTCCCGGAGAAGGTTGGTCGACTTGCGAAAAACGCGCCGCACCGCGCGCCGACACCACCCCAAGCCCGCCACCGGCGCGAAGACCACTCACGCGAGCCGGAAGTAACGATGCTCGCGAGTGACGTCAGTTCCCGTCCGGTATGCGACGTCATCATCCCGCGCATCCCCCCGTCGTTTGTTGTCATTCCTCGCTCGTTTGGCTCCGTTTTTCCCACGTGGAGCCTCATCATGCCTTAAGATCCCTAAGCTTTACTAAGTGAAACTGTTAGCCTCACTTCATTGCCTTACTTGACACTGAAATAACCCAAATTTTGTTTTTTAGAGACAAGGTGTCACTCATGGCTCTGGCTTAAGGCTCCTCTGCCTCAGTCTCCTGAGTAGCTGAGACTAGAGTCAAGCGCCACTGCACGTCTGATTTAAAAAAAAAATTTTTTTGTAGCGACAGAGTCGGGCTATGTTGCTCATGCTGGCCCAAGTTTATTTTTAAAGCTGCTACATTAAATGTGTAAGTCTGTAAACTAGAGCATTACAGAAAGGAAATTTCCATAATAATACTATATGATGCCAGTTTCTATCACGAGGAACGCAATAACGTTTAAGAAAACAAAACCCTGAGCCGGGCTCGGTGGCTCAGCCTGTAATCCCGCGCCTTTGGGAGGCTGAGGTGAGTGGATTGCCTGAGCCCGCGGGTTCGAGACCCGCCTGGGCAATTTAGCGAGCCCTCATCTCTACAATAAATCAAAAAATCAGCCGGGCGTGGTAGCGCACGCCTGTAGTTCCGGCTACTTGGAAGGCGGAGGCGGAAGGATCGCCGGAGCCCAGCAGGTCGAGGCTCCCGGCCACCGCACTCCAATCTGGGCGACAGAGTGAGACTCCAACTCAAAAAA
>NW_007255760.1:8165-16372 GCF_000164805.1 Carlito syrichta | reverse complement strand
TGCTGGGCTCCGGCGATCCTTCCGCCTCAGCCTTCCGAGTAGCCGGAATTACAGGCGCACGCTACCACGCCCGGCTGATTTTTTGATTAATTGTAGCAATGAGGTCTCGCTGCCCAGGCGGGTCTCGAACCCGCGGGCTCAGGCAATCCACTCACCTCAGCCTCCCAAAGGCGCGGGATTACAGGCTGAGCCACTGAGCCCGGCTAAATTTAACTTTTTAATTATAAGGTTGAGTATGATTGATTGATTGATTGAGCTGGAATCTCCATCGCCCAGCTGGAATATCGTGGCACGCTCACGGCCACCTCAGCGTCAACCTACTGGACTCTGGCAATCCTTCTGCCTCAGCCTTCCAAGTAGCGGAACTACAGGCACCTGCTACCATGCCCGGGTAATTTTTTGATTTATTGTAGAGACAAGGTCTCGCCAAGCTGCCTGGGCTAGTCTTGAAACCGCGGGTTCAGGCAGTCCACCCGCATCGGCCTCCCAAAGTGCTGGGTTATAGGCTGAGCCACGGAGCTCTGTGTGTTTTAAATGTCATAATTATCAAAATAATGGCAGTACAATAGTCCATCAGACTCATAATGAAGCTGCCTTAACATAGCACATAGTTTAGATGTAGTTAGGCAAGTTTTCCTAAGTATGTCTAATTTATATAATTGAGGAACAGGGTGGTTAAGCACTTATCCTTCTTATCTGTACATGACCTTCACTGGACAGACATATCTGATGTGACCACCTTGCAGGTTGGAATGTGAAACTACCAGTGCAGTAAATCACAGAAATAGGGAATTGCCCAAAATACAGAGACAGAATGTTCTAAGAAAAGCCCAAATCTAGTTAGGCAGTAACTTTCATTATTTAGAAGGTTCTTGTGACCTTAAGAGGTTGAGAGATTGTAATCAAATCTTATGATCAGAGACCTACAGCCCTCACTCTTACCTTGTGAAATAGTTTGCTTAACCATTGTTGTAAACTTATATGGAGCTTCTTGTTTTGGGGGGTTTTTTTGAGTTGGAGTCTCACTCCGTCGCCCCAACTGGAGTGCAGTGGCACGCTCCCGGCCACTGCAGCCTCGACCGGCTGGGCTTCAGCAATCCTTCCCCCTCAGCCTTCCAAGTAGCTGGAACTACAGGCGCACGCTACCACACCCGGCTAATTTTTTTGATTTATTGTAGAGATGAGGTCTAGCCAGGTGGGCCTTGAATCCACGGGCTCAGGCAAATCACTCACCTCGGCCTCCCAAGGCGCGGGATTACAGGCTGAGCCACCAAGCTCGGCGGAGCTTCTTCTTAAAGGCAAGGGTGTGTCCTTTCTCTTAAGGTACCTACTTTCTCTTTTGAATGTATTTTTCTTTATAATAAACTTTACTTTAAAACTGTACTTTGGACTTGCTCTGAAATTCTTTTCTGTGGCGAAGTCAAGAAGCCACAGAGCAATTACACCCCATGCCAACCCAACATCAATAACATATTACCTAAGTCCTCTCCCTCTCCTCCTGATTCTAAATAAATAAATATTATAAAAAAGACGTTAAACACACACCTACTCTATGATCCAGCAATTCCACTCCTAGTTATTATTCATAAGAAATAAAACATATGTCCACAAAAGACTTAAATACAAATGTTCCTAGTATATTTAGTCATAATAGTCCCAAACTGGAAACAACCCAAATGTCCATCAACAGGAAAATGGATGAACAAATTATGGTATATTTATTTATTCAGTGAGTTATTTAGCAATCAAAATGAACAAACTAGCTGGGCTCAGTGGCTCAGCCTGTAATCCCGCGCCTTTGGGAGGCTGAGGTGAGTGGATTGCCTGAGCCCGCGGGTTCAAGACCCGCCTGGGCAGCAAGATTCATCTCTACAATAAATAAAAGAATCAGCCGGGCGTGGTAGCGCATGCTTGTAATTCCGGCTACTTGGAAGGCTGAGGTGGAAGGATCGCCGGAGCCCAGCAGGTCAAGGCTGTGGTGGCTGGGAGTGGCCACTGCACTCCAGTCTGGGTGACCGAGTGAGACTCCAACAAAAAAAAAAAAAAAAAAAGAACAAACTGTTGATAGATATGAAGAAATAAATGAATCTTACAGACCTTATTATGTTGAAGGAAAGACACCAGATGCAAGAGACACATACTGTATATCTATCTATGTGAGATTCAATAATAGGAAAAATGAAATCTATAGTGATAAAAATCAGAGGAAGCCGGGCTCGGTGGCTCAGCCTGTAATCCCGTGCCTTAGGGAGGCTGAGGTGAGTGGATTGCCTGAGCCCGTGGGTTCGAGACCCGCATGGGCAACTTGACGAGACCTCATCTCTACAATAAATCAAAAAAATTAGCTGGGCGTGGTAGCGGGCGCCTGTAATTCCGGTTACTCGGAAGGCTGAGACGAAAGGATCGCCAGAGTCCATCAGGTCGAGGCTGTGGTGGCCAGGAGCAGCCATGGCACTCCAGTCTGGGCGACAGAGTGAGACTCCAATAAAAAAAAAAAAAAAAATCAGAGGTTACCTCTGAAAGTGAGAAGTTTGGGCAGAACACAAGGGAAGTTTGTGGGTGATAGAAGTGTTCTACATCTTGATTTGACTCCTGGTTATATAGATGCATAAATCTGTTAGCTCATGAAACTTTGTATTTGTAAACTTATGTAATTGCTTATTTATTTATTTTTTATATAAGCAGCTCCCAACGGAGAACTTCATATTTAAGATATAATTTTAAGCCTGGCTCAGTGGCTCAGCCTGTAATCCCGCGCCTTTGGGAGGCTGAGGTGAGTGGAGGCTGAGGTGAGTAGATTGCCTGAGCCTGCAGGTTCGAGACCCGCCTGGGCAGCAAGACCTCATCTCTACAATAAATCAAAAAATCAGTCAGGCGTGGTAGCGCATGCCTGTAATTCCGTCTACTCAGAAGGCTGAGGCAGAAGGATCGCTGGAGCCCAGCAGGCGAGGCTGCAGTGGCCAGGAGTGACCACTGCACTCTAGTCTGGGCGACAGAGTGAGACTCTGACTCAAAAAAAAAAATCAGAGGTTACCTCTGAAAGTGAGAAGTTTGAGAAGAACACAAGGGAAGTTTGTGGGTGACAGAAGTGTTCTATATCTTGATTTGACTCCTGGTTATATAGATGCATAAATCTGTTAGCTCATGAGACTTTGTATTTGTAAACTTATGTAATTGCTTATTTATTATTATTTTTTTATAAGCAGCTCCCAAGGGAGAAGAACTTCATATTTAAGATATCATTTTAGCCTAGGCAACATAGCAAGACTTCATCCCCACAAAAAGTAAAAACACTAGCCTGTTGTCCCAGCTACTCAGGAGGCTGAGGCAGAAGGATCACCTGAGCCCAGGAGATCAAAGCTGTAGTGAGCCATGATCATGACACTGCACTCCAGCCTGAGAGACAGAGTAAGATTCAACTCAAAAAATAAATAATCATTTTATTGTATGTAAATTATACCTCTCAATAAGTTGATCAAAAATTAATTAATTAATTAGTTTAGAGTAGGAGTCTCACTCTGTTGCCCAGGCTGGAGTGCAATAGCACACCCATGGCCACTGCAGCCTCGACCTGCTGGGCTCAGGTGATCCTTCCACCTCGGCCCTCCAAGTAGCCGGAAATCACAGGTGCACACCACTGCACACAGCTAATTATTTGATTTATTGTATAGACAAGGTTTCACCAAGTTGCCTAGGCTGGTCTCGAACCCCTGAACTCAGACAATCCACTTGCCTCCACGTTCCAGAGTGCTGGGACTACAGGTGTGAGCCACTGCACCAGGCTAAAAAATTTAAAAGAACAAATGGCCAGGCACGGTGGCTTACATCTATAACCCCAACACTTTAGAAGATGTCTTGAGGCCAGGAGTTAGAGACTAGCCTGGGTAACATAGCAAGACCTCATCTTAAAAAAAAAAACAGTTGGGTGTGGTGGTACACACCTGTAGTCCCAGCTACTCAGGAGGCTGAGGCAGGAGGATCCCTTGAGGACAGGAGTTCAAGTCTGCAGTTTCACAACCTGGGCAAGATTTGCCATCTTATAAACATTGTATTAAGTGAAAGAATCTAGATGCAAAAAGAGTATATAGTGCATGATTCCATTGTACGTAAATTCAAAACAGGTATACCTAATCTATAGAGATAGAAATCAGAGCAGTGGTTGCCTAAGGATGAGCTGGGAAGAGCAGAATTGATTGGAAAAGGGCACAAGGGAACTTTCAGGGTGGTGAAAATGCTCTATATTTTAATTGGAGCAGTGGTTACATGTACAATTATCAAAACTCAAGGAATTGTACATGTGTTATCATTGTATTGCAGTCTAGTAAAGTATATGTCAATCAAAAATAAAACAAAACATGGGCTAGACATGGTGACTCATGCCTGTAATCTCAGCACTTTGGGAGGCTGAGGTGGGAGGATTGCCCGAGCTCAGGAGTTGGAGACCAGCCTGGGCCACATATCGAGCCCTTGTGTCTATAAAAAGTAAAAACATTAGCCAGGTGCATGCCTATAGTCCCAGCTACTCAGGAGGTGGAGGTGGAAGGATTGCCTAAGCCCAGGAGGCCAAGGCTAGGGTGAGCCATGATATTTCCACTGCACTTCATCCTAGGTGACACAGTGAGACTGCAACTAAAATAATAATAATAATAAAAATAATAATAAACATAGAAATGTAATGACAAAAATCATAATGTAAAAATACAGGTAGGCCAGGTGCAGTGGCTCATGTCTGTAATCCAGCAATTGGGGAGGCTGAGGTGGGAGAATCACTTGAGGCCAGGAGTTTGAGACCAGACTAGGCAACAAAGCAAGACTGCATCTCTACAAAAAACACAAAAATTAGCCAATGAAGCCGGGCTCGGTGGCTCAGCCTGTAATCCCACGCCTTTGGGAGGCTGAGGTGAGTGGATTGCCTGAGCCCGCGAGTTCGAGACCCACCTGGGCAGCGAGACCTCATCTCTACAATAAATCAAAAAATCAGCCGGGCATGGTAGCGCATGCCTGTAATTCCGGCTACTCAGAAGGCTGAGGTGGAAGGATCGCCGGAGCCCAGCAGGTCGAGGCTGCAGTGGACAGGAGCGGCCATTGCACTCCAGTCTGGGCGACACAGTGAGACTCCAACTCAAAAAAAAAAAAAAAAATTAGCCAATGTGATGGCGTGGGCCTGTAGTTACAGCTACTCGAGAGGCTGAGGCAAGAGGATGGCTTGAGCCCAGGAGTTTGCGGATGTGGTGAGCTGTGATTATACCATTGCACTCCAGCCTGGGTGACAGAGTGAAATCTTGTTTCAAAAAATAAAATAAAAATACAAGTAGTAGTAGTAAATCTGTTTGTACTGTAAAAATAAAAAAGAAAGGAATGGAGATGTTTTCTTAGCTCTTAACCACTCATCAACACAGAGGGCATGCATATACTAGGCTGCAGAAGAATGCCAGACATCATACTGTCTGTCTCCCCAAATGGCTAATTCCCGGGACCTCACCAGAAACCCAGAAGTGCACCAAACTACGGACTAGACAGCATATCCTGGGTCAAATTCGGGTTGGACTCTGCTACAGATGATAACATAATGAGTTAACATTTTAAAAATGCATCTTACACGATTTACTTGATTCATCTCACTTAATTCTTTTTTTTTTTTTTTTTTTTGAGTTGGAGTCTCACTCTGTAACCCAGACTGGAGTGCAGTGGCCGCTCCCGGCCACCGCAGCCTCGACCTGCTGGGCTCCGGCAATCCTTCCGCCTCAGCCTTCCGAGTAGCCGGAATTACAGGCGCGCACTACCACGCCCGGCTGATTTTTTTTTGGATTTATTGTAGAGATGAGGTCTCGCAGCCCAGGCGGGTCTCGAACCCGCGGGCTCAGGCAATCCACTCACCTCAGCCTCCCAAAGTGCGTGGGATTACAGGCTGAGCCACCGAGCCCAGCTCCTCTCACTTAATTCTTACAACATCCCTAGTGTTATCTCCTTTTTACAGATGAGGAAGTCGAGGTTCAGAGAAATTAACTTTCTCAAAATCACACATCCTATGAAGAGGCAAATCTGGAATTTGGTTACAGGGCAACCCAACTACAAAGACCGCTGGGCAATGAAACCAAAAAACGAAGTCAGAGGAACAGGCTGGCGTCTCTGAGGGGTAAGGGGCTCTCTCTGGACCCAGCCTGGATACTTGACTTATCCTTTTTTTTCCCCTCATGAGCTGTGCCGGCATGATTGACCAAGGCTGGAGGAGCCAACCAATCAGCGGAGGGCAACAGCCCTTCGCAGCATTTCCAATCTGCTCTTGGGTCCCTAAGAGGGGGTTGAGATGCTGGTTGGGTGTACGTGGTTTATTGAACCGCCTCTTACTAGCTAGGAATCCAGTGGTGATTAAGTTAGACATGCGTCTTTCCCACAGGGACTTAACTACAAGGGAAGACAGATGCTTAATGCGAGCAGTCCCCAGAAAGGGACCTGAGGCAAACACAGCCTAGTGGTTATGAATGTGGGCCTGGAGTCAGACAGCCTAGGCTTAGGCCTGACTTGCTACTTCCTAGATGTACGTTGTAGGGTAAATGACTGAACCTTTCTGTGTCTGTTTCCCCATCTGTAAAATAAAATCACAACATGATTGTTGTGAGGAGTGAAAGATCTAATCTACATAGACCGTTAGTGGACTGCCTGATGTAATGTTGCAAAGGGAAGTACAAGGCATTGTGTGAGACTCTGCTGGAGGCATGGGGCATGCCTTCCAGAAGAAGTGATTTTACCTTTGAAATAATATTCGGAAGAAAGAGACAGAAGGGAAGGACTGGGAGAAGAGCAAGGAGTTCCATGAGAGCCTGGGATTTACGGCTGACTGATGGAAGAGTAGAGGTGTGGCCATGCAATGGATGCACCTGATCACAGGTCATTTGGGGGCCACTTGGTGGAGGGGTAAGGGTCCCTCTCTGGGCTCCTCTTTCCACACAGGGTATCCACGTCTCCTGAACCCTTTGGGGTGAGGGGGAACTTCAAGAGACCAAGACTGGCCACAGATGATGCCTCAGGGTGGCAGGAAGGGAGTTTCCTCTGAGCTCTGCTCCCTGCCCTCTGCAGCAAACAGCACTCCCATTTGAGTTGCCTCTCCCTCTCTTTTCCTATACCTATTTTAGCTGGACTCCTGCAGGTAAACATTTCTTCACCTCACCCTTAAGTCCTGGAAGCTTCTTTGAATCTTTATTTCTGCTTCAGAGTGGGCTGGGGAGAAAATATGGCTCTAGGAAATCTAGGAAATTGGGGAGGGAAAAACGCAGGACTGACTTCTCTGTGACACAGCCCAGAATGTGAACAAAATCTGGTGTTAGTGGAGCTGGAGCAGGGTGTGGGGGAAAAGTAAAGCAAAGGTGGCAGGCAAGTTAAGCAGGCGCCTGAGCTGGAGGGCAGCATATATCACATAATGCTGCACTTAGGGAAAACGGAAAATGAGTCATGAGTCTTAAGTAGCAGTGGAGTCATCAGACTCAAAGGTCATAAAGAACATGCAGCTGCTGTGAGCCAGGTGAACTGGAGGCACAAGTGCCTGCTAGGAAGCTAGAGTAGCAGAACAGATGATCATGGTGATCCAGACCAGGTGAATGGCCATTGTAGGCCAAAAATGACCAAACAGTGGCAATTTCATTTGGTTTGATCCAGTAGAAAGTAGAATCGATAGGTGTGGAGGATTAAAACTGGCACAGACACTCCATAGCTCTCCCCACTAGGAGATGAAGTGTATTTCCCCACCTGTGAAATTTGGGCTGGCCCTGTGGTTAACTTCAACCAAAAAAATGTGACAGAAGTGGCACTGGAGAGTTCTGAGCCCAGGCCTCGACTGACCTTGCAGCTTCTACCCTTTCCTCTTAGAAGGAAGCTGAGGCTGAAAAATCACCCAAGCCCAGCAGGTTGAGGCTGTGGTGGCCGTGAGTGTGCCACTGCACTCCAGCCTAGGCAACAGAGCCTCAAAAAAAAAAAATTTAAAAAAAGGAACCCAGAGGCCATCTTTCATACTGTGAAGATGGAAAGGTGAAAGGCCACATGGAGAGGCCTGGCAAACCCAGTTGAGCCCAGACACCAGCTGGGGGAAGTCAGTTGTATCAGCCAGCCTGGGAGAGACCAACAGAGCCATCAAGATAATGCTCAGCCAGGCTGAACCCACGGGCTCAGGCAATCCACTCACCTCAGCCTCCCAAAGGTGCGGGCCAGGCTCG
>NW_007255760.1:0-7784 GCF_000164805.1 Carlito syrichta | reverse complement strand
GGTGAGTGGACTGCCTGAGCCCGTGGGTTCGAGACCTGCCTGGGCAGCGAGACCTCATCTTTACAATCAAAAAATCACCCGGGCGTGGTAGCGCATGCCTGTAATTCCAGCTACTTGGAAGGCTGAGGCGGAAGGATCGCCGGAGCCCAGCAAGTCGAGGCTGCGGTGGCCGTAAGCGGCCACTGCACTCCAGTCTGGGCGTCAGAGTTAGACTCCAACTCGAAAAAAAAGAAAAGATAATGCTCAAGAGTTGTGAATAGGGCTGTCTTTTTTTAGCCATTGTTTTGGTATGATTTGTGACATAACAGTGGATAATTGATACAAAAGGAATGCAGGGCAGGATTCGTGATGAATACCAGGTTTCTGGCTTGAGCAACAGGCAAGTGCAATGCTATTTTGTGAGGGTAAATTGGAGGAAGAGCTGAGAGCAGGGCCTGGGACTTTTGGAGTGATGGTACTCAGCAGTGGTGTAAGAAGAAGTGTTCCATGCTGGACACACTGCACACAGGACTTCTAGAAGACATCCCACATGCAAGTGCCATATGTGCAGTGACTCAGTCAGGTCTTGGTATAGATTTGGGAGTCGCCAGCAGATGAATGAAGCCACAGGATTGAATAAGACTACCTCCGGCAGAGAAAGGATTGAGCCATAAAAACCATGAGAACAGACACATTTAAAAGGTGAATAAAGGAGTCTGCCAAAGAGACTGCAGTGGTCAAAGAGAAGGAAGACCAGGAAGTGAGGTGCATGCCACTTTATGACCCAAAAGAGTGACAAGAGGGATTATCCACAGTATCAGATGCCGCTGAGAAGGCAAATATGAGTGATTAAAGAGTGAGTTTGGATTAGGAACACGAAGGTCATCAGTGTTCTCAGTGAAGACTATTTCGGGGGAGCAGTGGGGCAGAAGTCAGCCTGCAGAGGGAGAAGTAGGACTCAGGGCATTGAAGCAACTCTTTCACGTCTTCTGGCCATCAAGGAGAAACATAAGGCTGAAGGGTAAGGAAGAGGGGTGAGTTTTAAAGTCATTAGGTATGAACATGTTAAAAATATCAGTGAAAAAGAGCTGATGTGGTGGGAAAGATTGCAAATATGAGAGGAGAATCGATAAAGCAAGCCCTTAAAAGCCAAGGGAGGGAATGTGGTAGATTGGTGGAGAAATTCAGATAAGAACAGGGATGCATCTCATTGGAGCAGAAGGGAGAGGGAAGGATAGGTGCACATGGAGGAAGCTCTGGTGGCAGAAGGTTGAGGGGGTTTCCTTATGGCAGCCATTTTCTTGGAGTAGGGAGATTATCTGCTGACAGCTGAGGGGGATAATGGGGTTGGACGTGCAAGGTGAGTAAAATAAAATGGTCACTGTGGAGTGAAGACTAACTAGAAGGATCCATGGGGCTAGAGGAATGCAGCTTTTTCTGAAGTTTTTATTGTTCCTTTCATTGATGCAAAAATACGAAATCATAGTTTTTCTTTTCTTTTCTTTTCGAGTTGGAGTCTTTGTTTCCCAGGCAGGAGTGTAGTGGCATGCTCATGGCCACCACAGCCTCGACTTGCAGGGCTCAGGTGATCCTTCCACCTCAGCCTTCCAAGTAGCTGGAACTACAGTTGTATGCTACCACTCCTGGCTAATTTTTTGATTTATTGTAGAAATGCAGTCTTGCCAAGTTGCCTGGGTTGGTCTCGAACCCCTGGGCTCAAGCAATCCTCTCACCTCAGCCTCCCAAAATGCTGGGATTACAGGCTTGAGCCACCATGCCCGGTTGTTGTTTTTCAAAGGCAGGGAATGTAAAAAAAAAGAAATCAGATGAATAGAATATTTCTGTCCCTCTGGCATAATCCTACCTGTTTTAGAAACTAACAACGCAATGCCGAACAGTGGGAGCTGGTCTGTTGTTAAACCTGGACTCACATGGCATTAGCTTATCTAGACAATTTCCGTGCAAATTTAGCAGCTATTGGTGTCTGAGAGGAAAACTGACCAGAGAACAACAAACCTGGCGCACTTGGCCACACAACCTGACCAGGGGCTGACTCATGTCCTTTCAAGGCTAAGCACAGGAAGGTTTCTTTCAGGGATAAGGTAAGGACCTTAGATCATCTGGCAATTCTCCAGATGGCAAACCTCAAGGATGCTGGAAGCACATGGATAACACAATGGAACAGTTGTAAATACTCATAAGACATATACTAGTACTTCTAGGAGAGCTCTACCTAGACACCCTCCCATCCCTGTCAACTCTTTCCAGTAAAAGCTGGCCATAATCCTGGGCTACGGTGCTACATAAAAGGTCTGCTCCTCCACTTTCCTCTGCCTATGAGATCTAAGGCAGAGGGGGTGTCTCATCTTAGCAGCCGACATCCCAGGCAGCCACCACTGTCACTCTTCCTAACATTTTCTCCACCTACTCCATTTCTCCCCCTTCACAACTAGTACTACTGTGGGGAGCCCCTTGCCTGATGAATACTAATGCCAGAACAGTTTCTAAACCCATGCAGAAGTATCTGACACCCCCACCTGGAGGTCTTTAACTTCCCACTGCGTATTTGAAGCTGTTCTGGCCTCAGATTCAGGATTAGAGAAACTGGGTGTGGGAGCCTCTGAGCAGCAGCCCCACATGATGTCCTCATCTCCATTTTATCACTTTGGGAAGATGCTGCAATCTGAGACAGGCAATAGAAGAATGAACATTTATGCTCAAGCAGAAAAGCAAAGTCATGTAAAGCCGCAGGGGTTTCCTGAAATCTGATGTTCATGTCCAGGACCAAGAGAAACCTGAAAAGGGCCTCTGAAATGTGTTAACAGCTTGGGGGGGGGGGCTAGAGCTTTCTAAAACTTCCCTGTGGGTTTCTTCCCAGAATTATTTTGTATAGCAAATCTAATTTTTTTTTTTTGAGTTGGAGTCTCACTGTCGCCCAGGCTGGAGTGCAGTGGCACACTCATGGCCACCCCAGCTTCGATCTGCTGGGCTCCAGCGATCCTTCAGCTTCAGTCTTCCAAGTAGCCAGATCTACAGGCACATGTTACCACACCCGGCTAATTTTTTGATTTACTGTAGAGACAGACGAGGTCTCACCATGTTGCCCAAGCTAGTCTCGAACCTGGGGGCTCAGGCAATACTCTCGCCTCAGCCTCCCAAAGTACTGCTGGGATTATAGGGTTGAACCACTATGCCCGGTCTGTGTTTTCTTTTTTTTCTTTTGAGTTGGAGTCTCACTCGGTCGCCCAGACTGGAGTGCAGTGGCCGCTCCTAGTCACCGCAGCCTCGCCTGTCGGGCTCCGGAGATCCTTCCACCTCAGCCTCTGAGGAGCCGGAATTCCAGGCATGTCACGCCCAGCTGATTTTTTGATTGATTGTAGAGATGAGGTCTCGCTGCCCAGGCGGGTCTCAAACCCGCGGGCTCAGGCAATCCACTCACCTCAGCCTCCCAAAGGCGCGGGATTACAGGCTGAGCCACCGAGTCCGGCTGGCCCGTGTTTTCAATAAAAGCAATGACATCTTGGTATCTGCTATGTGATGGGATTGAGGGAATAATTTGATTTCTCAGCTGTCAGTCTTTTCCACCTCCAATTGATTCTGTATATCTTTGCTGGACCAATTTTTCCAGAAACCACTTTTATCACTTCCTGTCACTTAAGAATCGATGTCAATTTACTATTAAATCTAAATACCACTTGCTATGGTTTGGTGATCCCTCCAAAATTCATACTGAAACTTAATTACCAAGGCAACACTATTGAGAGGTGTGTTCTTCAGGAGGGAAGAGTACCCTAATCAAAGTATTTGAGGCTGAAAAGAGTGTTCTCTTGCCCTTCTGGTCCTTCTGTTATGTTCATCCACTCCAAAGGATGCAGAAACAAGGCATCGTCTTGGAAGCAGACAGTAACCCTCACCAGACATCAGTTCTGTCAGTGACTTGATCTTGGATGCTCCAGTCTTCAGAACCAGAAGGAATCAATTTCTATTCTTCATAAATTACCCAGTCAGTCTCCAGTATTTTGCTATAGCAGCACAAATGGATTAAGACACCAAACAATCCACCCTTCTTCATTTTCTACCTGAGGCTTTTCTCTGCTCATATGGCCAGGCTGCTCTTTTTTGAGGGGGGAGGGGTGCTGTTCTTCTCACCACTACTCTAGCATACTTCATTTATCCTGGTGAACTCGTTTTAGTCCCAATATTCCCTTCCTCTGCCTAGGAAACTCTTGTCAATTGGAATCCTGCTTTTCTCTTTAAACAAACACCATTCTTTCATGAAACTTTCTCTAATCTCAGAAATTCTTACTTATGGACATCAAGAATACTTCCTATGGAAGAGCTTTCAGGTTAACTAAGAAACAAGAGATAAAAGCAACAAAGGAAGAAGGCCTATCTCCAAGCCCTTTCTATTCCTATTCTAGGAGTAGAATAGAATGCAAGGACTGTATTTACTGGCATTTACCTTCTTTCCGATAGCCTGCATCCTCTGGTGTACCAGCAGAAAAAAATAAAGTGAGTAGCCCTGTGGCAACTAAGCAGGGCCCTTGGCCTATTGAGACATCCCAATTGCTCAAGTTGGAATAATGTCAACTCTGAAACAGAGTTAATATCAGGTCATAACCAGTCTATGCAATGACATATGACTCTTTACATGTGATTATAAATACTAGCAGCCAAAAACACACTACTGTTTCTATTTTAAGAGATGGAACCTACTCTGTTGCCCAGGAGGGAGTGTAGTGGCATGCTCATGATCATCACAGCGTCGACCTGCTGGGCTCAGGAGATCCTTCCACCTCAGCTTTCCAAGTAGCTGGAACCACAGGCACATGCCTCTATGCCTGGCTAATTTTTTGTAGAGAAGAGGTCTCGCCAGTTGCCCAGGCTGGTCTTGAACCCCTGGGCTCAGGCAATCCTCTCACCTCGGACTCCCAAAGTGCTGGGATTACAGGTGTGAGCCACTGCACCCAGCTGTTTCCTTCTTATAGTCATTAATAATTCCTTTGTAAGTTGAAAATTTCATAATTAAGTTCTATCAACATCAATAAAGAATACACCAACAATCGGTTAGTTCTTCTGCATATGGCCAATGAATGACACTAGAAAAACAAAACAATAAAATCCATTGTTTACAGATAATGAATAAACCCAGAATTTTTCATGTGACCAAAATTCCTTTTCCCGAATTTCTCTGTTCTAGAGCAGTTTACAATTTCATATATAGGAACTTAACTAAAATCAGTAAAAGAATCCCTGGGGACCAAAGTTCACCAAGCTTAACATATCTTTACATCACTCATGTCTCTTGGCTAAGCAAAGTTACAGAGGCAGCTGTGGCCTTGGGAACCAGGTATTGGCAGGAATGAATATGGACTGTGAAGGAATATGAACTACAGTGACACTGGGGTGACATTTCAGAGCCATTCACAACAGTGGGGCCTACCTTTTCAGAAGACATGTACGTCGTTGACAGTGTCCCTAAGAAAATGCATTTAAACTCAAACTATTACATAGACTTCATGAAATTCATTCAGTGAATTCTTAGAGGTCCAAGACTCCAGAAAAAGAACAGCTGACCTACACTTCTTCCAGATACCCATTTCCTCTTGCTAATGAAGAGTATGTAGTGCACTGCTTCCCATTTTCCTTCTCAGACTTAGGGCTACAATAGTACACAGCAGATTGTGAGAAGGTGGGAGTGTAGTCAGCCTGTGACCTAATGGGAGTCTATAATTCTTTAATTATTGCCTTTGTTTTTAGTTATTTCAGGGTTAGTCCACAGGACTTGGTGGGGGGGAGGGAAACAATAAAAATTTATTCTCTTCTTATAAGAATTCCAAGATGTGTCCCAGTTCACCAGAAGTTTAAAGACGACTCTACGTAGTCAAGTACCCACCAGGGGAATGTGGCAAACATGGCAGTCTGTCAATCTCTTTGTAATGTCAGATTAAGGAAACCACCAGGAGGCTGACATCGATTCCTTTCCTTCCCAGGAGACAGATTTGGCCCTAAGACACAGAAATGCCCACAAGGAATATCTGGGATCAGAACAGTCTTTATCACATACAACTCTTCTTCCAGTTCCTATATAAAGGCCAAAGAGCTGAAGAGGACTCCTTTTGGCTGTGGTTTCATAACACTCTTGCAATTTAGTTTTATCTAATCTTTGCTCTGTCATTCTGTGGGTACCAGCGGCCTTGGCTAGGTATGAGGTCATGTTTGCTCTGACTATTCTGCAGAAAGATGCCAAGTAAGGATGGAGCAAAGGGCTTGGCGATCCTCTTGCCTTGGGCAGATGAATGGCTGTAGTCCACATAGTCCCCTCAGCACTGCCCATTTGTATTCCAAGCACAGTGAACACAGATACTCAGAATCTCTTTATGGTCAAGATGCCAAATATCTGAAATCATTCCCAGCTCTAGTAAAACTTGCCTTCTGGGAACTGGAGACAAAGCAAGAATTTGTGACTACTATCGACCACATCTGGAACAGGCCATTAGAGACTTGAAACCACAATTTTCATCGAGGATTCAAATCTCAGATCACCTTTAATTTGCTTGAAGCTACTACGGGGTCAAAGTGATACCAAGGAAGTAAAAAGGATGCTGCAAGTGCTTGTGAGACCAGATTCTGTGGCATGCTAGTACTACCACTAATTCTCCATGATGACTTCTTCACAGGACTCGCTCAAGCACAAGCAAAAGGCCCACTACTAATCAGATGTGCAGTATACACAGACTGTACCTGCTTAGAATGAGTCATGGTCCTGTGATACAAACCCACATACAAAGGTCCAAGAGGTTGGCATATTTGGTCCACACATGGCAATCCCTCCCTGCTATGACCATTAGAACAGAGGTGGCTGGCAATATTCAGATGAGCTGCCCCACCCAAAGTCCAAAGTAGCAACATGGGCCTCCTGTGCTGCCTTGCAACATACTCCAACCTGATGGTGGGTTTACACAAGTATCCTACTGGAGGCCTCTCACTCTCTGCTCCTTCTTCAACTCTATTCTATTACTTCCACATGGACCGGAGGCTGACCCAAACACTCCAAGCCAAAGAACAGGCAGGATCTGCCACAGGCAATCTTGTGCATGTAATTAGCCACAGCATCTAAATTAGCATGAGGGAAATCCTGGCCAAATTAAAAGACGAAATTTCCAAAAGGTAAATCTCTGTGTATTCGTGCTTAATCTTCCAAAGTTGTGTAAACAAATTTTTCTACCATCCCCCATCATTTGCACAAATTTTTGTCAAGTCCAAACATAATTTGAAATGAGGTAGGTAGTTTCTTTCTACTCGTGCCGTTGTCTCTGTGGTGACTGTCGAGGCCTATGCCGTGAAAGCACTAGTTTCCCATTGGGAGCAGCACCAGGGTGGGCACCGGTGACTGGCTGGCTTCTCAGTTGGCTATTTTCTCAATCTCATCCAAATCATCTGTGTCCAATCTTTCTATCTTCTTATCTGGGGGAAAACAATACATAGGTCTCTGTCCCACCTAGGAACCCACCACGCCTCAGGCAGTGACCATTCATTTAGCCCCGAGGGCTTGCAGTGCCTGAGCAGGGGGCAACAGGGCCCCGTCACCGACAGCAACAGTAAGGGCGCCAGGCCCCCAAGCCCAGCCACGGGGAACTGTCATCCGCGTCGCCTGGCCCTGGACTCTCCAGGTGTGCTCCCTGAGAACGTCCGTATAAACAGGAGGGGAGTGGGCACAGGTGAACAGAGGCCTCTCTCAGGCTACAGGAGAACCTACCCTCCATCCCCTCCCTCTCCCTGTGATTCCTCCTGCTGAGGAAAGG
>NW_007255759.1:85402-86186 GCF_000164805.1 Carlito syrichta | reverse complement strand
AAAGTACTAAAATTTCATAAAATACATGAGGTAGGAATACACAAAATATATAGTAAACATGAGGTGGGGATATATGAAATACAGTGAACTAAACGCTACTTTTACAGCAAATAAGTGTCTTGGTTTCCTGGGTCTCTCAATAGCATGCTCTTAACCTAAATCTATTGTTGTTCTCTCAACAGTACCCTTGAAATGATGCTTTTATTCTATATTTTGATTTATTTAGTTTTTTTCTTCTTTTCTCTGATCCATTGTTTTCTTTTGCCAGTAATACCTGAGACTGTTGGTGGCCAGCACTGACCAAAGGTGGGTTAGGACCTGCACCAGAGAATCTGGACAGTGAGAAGAAACTACTCGGAGGCAGTTTTTCTGGGAGCAGTCTGATCAGGACTGGAGCCAAATTTTATTCGGACTCCTTCCAACTTATATACCATTTTCTATACCCTCCAGCAGTGTGATAATCACTTACTGGGGGCGTACAAGTTCCGTGCTTTACAAACTATACATCACAAGACCACCACGAGATCAGCAATTTCCAAGCAAACAATTCGAATTCCATGATGCCTACTGTGCTTACATTAAGGTCACAGGTGCACAATTTCAATACAAATCGTTCAAAGTGTTTTCCATAATGTTCAATGAATCATTCATATTATGCTCTTTGTTCTATACCCTGATTAATACAAAAAACTTTTCTAAGTTAACTCTAGGTTCAATCCAAGTTAACTGATTCCCAATATTTTTAACAATTAATATTATCAACTTAACACTATACTATAATCTA
>NW_007255759.1:79593-84966 GCF_000164805.1 Carlito syrichta | reverse complement strand
TATCGTTAATTCTTTTATAAATCGTATAGTAACTATTACACTTGAATAATGTAGCAAAAGGAAACAAAACAGCAAGCATAAATTTATGCAACTATGAGTGTATATGTATATATTTTATCCTAACAAGTCTACTCTAAAAATCAAATAGTAGCTGTCACACTCTTGAACAAGGAAATGCAGGTTTTCCAAGATGGCGGCCATGGGCTGAAGCAGACAGAGTTTCGGTAATTAACGAAACAAAAGAAAACGTTCTACCTGGCTAGGGGCAGGGCAACAAAACTATCATGGTAATTTAGTTTTCTAATCTTAGCCCTAGGGGAAACAGCTTTCGGGAACAAGAGCGGACTACCCAGTCTACCAGGAAATAGAAGTTAAAAAATATCTAGAAAGAAGTAAAACTTAGAAAGAGAGAAATAATTCTGCTATGCACTTTCCATCAGGTGTATTGAGATTTACTTATAAGTTTTACTGCCATGTATGCACACTGGTCACTAATCACACGCCAATATTATAGGTATAACTGATATCCTATGTCAGAGGCGATCTTCCAGATGGGCCTTTACAGGCCTCAGCCATGTAGCTATAGATGTTGGCTCCCAACAGCACTGTCTTCTACTTCTGCCAAGATGGCTAATTTCATGTGACTCACTGTCATCAGCTCAGTCACATTGCCAAAACGAGCTATCATAGGCATTTTGTGCAGATTGGTATGAGAAGGAGAATTGCTAGTTTTTTTTTAAATCTGAGCTCAAGCTAGGTATAAAGGAAAAATAAGTTCCACACCAAGTATCCTCAGCAGCTAAGAAAGCATTCCACTTCTCCCCACCTTTTCTCTGCCTTAGAAATCGAAGTAATCTTTCCTTCCTTTCTTCTCGCCTTCCTTCCTTTTTAAAAAAATTAATCATTTAAAAAATATTATGAGAAACGTTCTACAATGAGAAATTATATTAAGAAAGTGGAAATTCTGATTTGTTTTACCAACAAAATTAATAAATTTGACTTTTCAAAAGAGATTCTGATTTTTTATGTATCAACTGATCTTACTGCATATTCCATCATCCAGAAGCAGCTGCCCTAACTGAAAGATGGAGCTTACCGAAGACTGTTACAGCTCCAACTGGGAAACAACATTCTCATAAATTGTTTCATATAGTTGCTGCCTCGACATCCATTTTTAGACCTGATGTAAGTTGTTTGAAACCTAGTTATACCCTATTACCTTTGTCCTCGTTGAAACTTTCTCTCCCTGTATGATTGTTTTCTATTTAACCTGCTGGTTCCTCATTTCACTGACTCAAAATACAGCATACCCCACAGCCGCTAACCATAGTAAAACTCATGTTTTTCATCACTGGTTGTGTGAATAAGATTCCTCCTTCATGTTTTTTCTTCAAACTAACCAATCACAGCCTTCTCAGGAAAGCCTAAGGGATAATGCCCATGGATTTTAATAGTGTATAATCACACAGGTTCTTTCTCTCTTTCCCCCCCTCCCTTCTTCGTTCCTCTGTGTCTCCAACTCCCCTTCCCAGTTGAGTTCCTTGAAACCTCTAAATTCCTCTTAATACAATATTACTATAAAAAACTTTCTCATAATCATATAATAAAATTAAACAAAATAATAAAACAATAACTCAATAAAGCAAGTAATTTGACTTGTCAGACAGGTGAGGGTAGGGAGATGGAGGGTGCTCTTTGATGGCGTGAGATCCTTGGGACACGTATAAGTCTCTTGTTCAGTCAGGAAGGAGGTGCAGTCACCACTCCTAGCGTGAGTAGAATGCTCAAGGAAGAGGCTCTCCAGCTCCACCCTCAGGAATGAGACCCAGATCTTGTTGGAAAAGGCACTGTTGTGGCTCACTGGGTGACAGAGAAGTCCCTGTGGTGTTGTGAATTTTCTAGAGAGAAATTCACTCTCTAGATCTTGCCAGAAAATTATCTTCTATGGGACTGGGGAAAGCACGTCACAAGAAGGTGTCTCACTGGAGATGATGTTCTGCAAAACAACCCCAAACTGGGAGTGCTGGTGGAAGCTGCTGACCACTGGGCTCTGCGGGAATCTGGTGCAGGTGCACTGCATGAGCTGGACACTGGAGAGGCCTCCCATGCTGCAGAAGCCTGTTGAGTGACACACAAAAGCAGAAAGCAAAACCCTTCCTTCCTTAACCCTTTATTGACAAAGCTTAAGGTGGAAGGTTCCAGATCTATCTTCACATAACAGGCAAAGGATGAACCTGGAGATGAGCATCAATAAATTATTCCACCCTCAGACTACTCAGTTTTTTATGGAACCTTCTACACACGTTTGAAATACACATAACAATAAAACAATTCCATATTTCTACCTCCTTCTAGATCTTTCTTGTATGTGAAGAAATTCTCACCATTTCTCCAAAATGAGCAGATGCACAGTCCCAAGTGTCATTATATTCATCACTGGTTATATTAATAACTTCAAATTCAGTGACAGTTCCGAAAATTCTGTTACCTATACACTAAATCAGAAAGTTAATTTCCAACAGCTTGTATATAATACAAAAATAGGAAGCAGAGAGAGAAGAAAAAATTGTTTAGCATGCACAAATAAGCACACATGTGGGCTGGACGCAGTGGCTCGTGCCTGTAATCCCAGTGTTTTAGAAGGTCGAGACTAAAGGATTGCCTGAAGTCAGGAGTTTGAGACCAGCCTGGGCAACATGGCAAGCTTCCACCTCCACAAATAAAATAAAATAAAACAGCCGGTGGGGTGGCACTTGCACGTAGTCTCAATTACTCAGGAGACTGAAACAGGAGGATTACTTGAACCCAGGAATGAGAAGCTGCAGTGAGTTATGATTGTACCACTGCACTGACCTGTCACTAAAAGATAAAATAAAATAAAAAACAAATATGCACATACATATAACAAACAAATAGTAAATATGCAAATATACTACAATCTTTGTTTCTGCTATTCGTCAAACTGTTACTGATAGTTACACATTCTTTTACCTGTATCTACTCTGTATTTCCCCTGCCAAAACCTCAGCTGATCTGAATTCTTTACCTGGTTGAGTGTCGCAAAAACTTTATTCCAGAAAGATCTAAATCCTTAATTATCTGCCTTTTTGTTTGCTGCAGTTTTCCACTAAGCTTTGCTGTTGGGTATGAAAGTACTAAGAGGCTCCAAACATACTATTTCTTGCTTTCTTTGTGCAAAAGCAACCCAATTTCCTCTTTGTAATCAGGATCAATCACTATAGCTAATGATTTTTTTTCTTCCACATGGTGTCAGTGGCTAAGAAACCTACAATGCTTAGGAGGTATTCTTATCATCCATTGAGTGAATCATTTTTGTGAACACAATGGATGGAAGAATTCTTGCCTTACAGACTAAGATCTCCAAACCAACACAGTATATAAAGTTGACAGAGTCGGAAGCTGAAAGTCTGTTAGTAAGTAATTAGGTGTAATAATGAGAGAAGCCACTCCCATTCTGATTCCTGGACCCGTGTATTCTGACTTGATGGGAGACAGCAACATACAATGGTCTCTGATTCAAAGCACATGCTGAATCCTGCAAGATGCAACAAGGAGGAGAAGGCAAAATGCATGTACAGAAGACATTTATTTATTGCAAATCCTAGAGACGTTAGGAGTGCTGATGAAGAGTAAGCTGAATATTATGTTTTTAATTAATGAGATTAATGTTGATTTTTCACATTTCATGCATGTTTGACAAACTTTTATTATACCATTGAGATAAATTGTAATCAGTTTTTATTTTTATTTTTTTATATCAATATTTTTTATTTTGGTATTGTGGGGTACAGTTTAGGGTTAGGTATACAAATATGCTTCGTTCAGGCACCCTTGTCGATAAGGGGTATCTCCCCGTCCCCAGACAGGTATGGATTACCATTAATCGCACCTCCCTTCCCCTCCCCGCCTATAGTTTCCCACCATTGTCAGTCTTCCTTTTTTATAGTATTACGGCGGATGTTCAAGGTCCGCTATATGAGTGAGAACATGTGATACTCAGATCTTTGTTTCTGTGAGAGGTCACTCAGCATTATAGACTCTAATTCCATCCAGGTTGCTGCAAAATTCATGATTTTGTTCTTTTTTATGGCTGCGTAGTATTCCATCGTGTACATGTACCACATTATTTTAATCCAGTCCTCTTTTGATGGGCAGCATAGTTGTTTCCTGGTTCTTGCTATTGTGAACAACGCTGTGATAAACATACGTGTGCAGGTATCTTTTTTATAGAGTGATTTGAGTTCTTCAGGGTATATTCCCAGTAGGGGGATTGCAGGGTCATATGGGAGGTTGATATTTAGAGCTTTTAGGAATCACCACACTGTTTTCCACAGAGGTTGCACCAGTTTGGACTCCCACCAACAGTGTAGGAGTGTTCCCTTTTCTCCACACCCTGTCCAGCAACTGTTATTTTTTGAGTTGTTGATAATTGCCATTCTGACTGGAGGTAGGTGGTATCTCAGTGTGATTTTGATTTGCATCTCCCTGATGATTAGTGAGGTTGAACATTTCTTCATGTGTCTGCTGGCTGCTCGGATGTCTTCCTTTGAGAAGTGTGTGTTCATATCTTTTGCCCACTTTATAATGGGGTTGTTTGTTTTTTTTTCTTTTCAGCACGTTTGAATTCCTGGTAGATTCAAGATGTTAAGCCTTTGTCGAACCTGGAGTTGGCAAATACTTTTTCCCAGTCTGTAGGCTGTCTCCCTGCTCTCTTGATGGTTTCTTTGGCTTTGCAGAAGCTTGTCAGTTTAATGAGGTCCCACTTGTCTATCTTATCTCTTATGACCTGTGGGTTTTGTGTTTTGTTCAGGAAGTGGATGCCAGTTCCAATATCCATAAGGGTGTGTCCTGCTTTTTTTAAGGTTCTTATGGTTTGAGGTTTACATTTAGGTCTCTGATCCATTTAGAGTTAATTTTTGTGTATGGGGACAGATAGGGGTCTTATTTGAGTCTTCTGCATGTGGTCAGCCAGTTTTCCCAGCACCATTTACTGAATAGGTTCTCCTCTCCCCAGTGGTAGGTGGTGAGGCTTTGTTGAAAATGAGTTGATTGAGAAAATGAGGTTTAGCTTCTTGAATCTCAATTCTATTCCATTGGTCTATATGCCTATTTTTGTACCAATACCAAGCTGTTTTGATTATCGTAGCTTTATAGTAAAGTTTGAAGTCTGGTAATGTGATACCGCCTGCTTTGTTTTTTTTGTTGTTGTTGTTGAGGATTGTTTTGGCTATTCTTGGTTGTATGTATTTTCCATATGAATTCCTGTATTGTTTTTTCTAGGTCTGAGAAGAATGTTACTGGTAATTTGATGGGTATTGCATTAAATCTGTAGATTGCCTTAAGTAGGATGGA
>NW_007255759.1:33468-79573 GCF_000164805.1 Carlito syrichta | reverse complement strand
GATTCTGTCATCTTTGATTTCTTTGAGCAGTGTTTTGTAGTTTTCATTGAAAAGGTTTTTCATGTCTCTGGTTAGGAAAATGCCAAGGTATTTCTTTTTTTTTTTTTTTTGTGGCTATTGTGAATGGAATTGTGCTTTTTATTGGGGTTTCTGTTTGTTTATTATTGGTGTAAAGAAATGTGATTATCTTTTGTACATTTATTTTATATCCTGAGACTTTGCCAAAGTCCTTTATCAGTGTAAGGAGGTTTTTGACAGATTCTCTTGGGTTTTCAAGGTACATGATCATGTCATCAGCAAAGAGAGATAACTTGACTTCCTCTTTTTCTATTTGGATACCCCTGATTACCGTCTCTTGTCTGATTGCTCTAGCCAGGACTTCCAATACTATATTGAACAGGAGGAGTGAGAGTGGGCATCCTTGTCTGGTTCCAGTTTTCTGGAGAAATAGTTCCAATTTTTGTCCATTTAGGAGTATGCTGGCTATGGGTTTCTCATAGATGCCTTTTACTATTTTGAGGTATGTTCCCTGTATGCCTACATGTTTGAGGGTTTTTATCAAGAAAGGGTGCTTGATTTTATCAAAAGCTTTTTCTGCATCTAATGATATAATCATGTGGTTTTTGTTTTGACATCTGTTGATGTACTTAATTACATTTATGGTCTTACAAATGTTGAACCAGTCTTGCGTCACAGGTATGAAGCCTACTTGGTCATGATGGATGATTTTTGAGATGTGTTGTTGAATCCGGTTCGCTAGGATCTTGTTGAGAATTTTAGCATCTATGTTCATCAAAGATATTGGCCTGTAGTTCTCTTTCTTTTTTTGGGTTTTTACCTGGTTTGGGTATCAGTGTGATGTTAGCTTTGTAAAATGATTTGGGAAGAGTTCCATCTTTCTCAGCCACCTGGAATACCTTCAGTAGGATTGGTATCAGCTCCTCCTTAAATGTCTTGTAGAATTCTGCTGGAAAGCCATCTGCCAGGGCCTTTTTTTTAAGGTAGTTTTCTTTTTACGTAGTCAATTTCCTTGATTAGTATTGGTCTATTTAGGGTCTCAATTTCTTCTTGTTTCAACCTAGGCAGGTTGTGTGATGACAGAAGGTCCTCCATTTCCTTAAGGTTTTCAAGTTTGTTTCCATACAAGTGTACATAGTAGTCTCTAATGATCTTTTGTATTTCTTCAGGGTCAGATGTGACTTCATCTTTTGTGTTTCTGATTGTGCTTATTTGGGCTTTTTCTCTCTTTTTCTTGGTCAGTCTAGCTAGGGGACCATCGATCTTGCTTGTCCTTTCAAAGAACCAGATTTTTGTTTCATTGATTTTTTTGTATTATCTTTTTGTCTTCTATGTCCTGGATTTGGGCTTTTATTTTGGTGATCTGGATTCTTCTGCTGAAATTAGGGTTTTGGTGGTCTTGCTTTTCCAGCTTCCTTAGGTGGCTTGTTAGGCTATTAATCTGTGATCCTTCCATTTTCTTCATGTGCATTTGTAGGGATATAAATTCCCCTCTTACTACAGCTTTCATGGCATCCAAGAGATTTTGGTAAGATATTTCTTCATTTTCATTTGTTTCCATGTATCTTTTAATCTCTGTTTTGTTTTCATCATTGACCCAGGAGTTGTTTAGCATCATGTTGTTTAGTTTCCGTGTCTTTGTGGGTTTTGGGGGGCCCTTGTTGGTGTTAATGTCTATTTTTATTCCACTGTAGTCTGAGAAGGTACATGGTAAAGTTTCAGTCCTTTTAAATTTGCTTAAGCTTGATTTATGGTCAAGTATGTGGTCAATCTTAGAGTACGTTCCATGTGGTGATGAGTAGAATGTATATTCTGTGGTCTTTGTATAGAGTGTTCTGGAAGTATCACTTAAGTCCATTTGGTCAAGAGTCACACTGAGATTTTGGATCTGTTGCTGATTTTTTGTCTTGATGATCTGTCTAGGGTTGTGAGTTGGGTATTGAAGTCCCCAGCTATGAAGGTGTTGGAATCGATATCTTTTTTTAGTTTACCCAGAAGCTGCTTTATGAAAGTTGGTGCTCCTATGTTCAGTGCATATATGTTTAGAATGGATATTTCTTGTTGATGGATTGAACCTTTTATCATTATGTAGTGGCCTTCTGTATCTTTTTAAATTTTTGATAACTTAAAGGTTTTTTTTTTGAGATTAAGATAATGACGCCTCCTTTCTTTTGTGTTCCATTTGCCTGAAATTTGTTTCCCATCCTCTTACTTTGAGTCTGTGAGTGTCCTTTCTAGTGAGGTGAGTCTCTTGAAGGCAATAGATTGTTGCCTGGTGATATTTTATCCATTTTGCCATTCTATGTCTTTTCAGTGGTGCATTTATTCTGTTCACATTCAAGCTACTTATTGAAATGTGAGAGTTGATCCCTATCATAATATTCTTACAGAGTTGTTATTCTTTCTGTTTGTGTATTGTCTTTCTTTGGGTTCTGGAATTGGTTCATGTGTGTTTTTAATCTTTTTCCTGTACTCTTGTGAAGAACGTTGTTCTTTTTTCCTTTTCTTCTGTGTTCAATACTTTCTTAAGTATTTCTTGTGGAGGTAGTCTGGTGGCAGCGTAGGTTCTTAGGGATTGGATATCTGGGAAAGATTTCAATTCTCCCTCACTGATGAAGCTTAGCTTGGCTGGGTAGGTTATTCTTGGTTGAAATTGTTTATCTTTTAGAACTTTGAAGATAGGGCTCCAAGCTCTCCTAGCCTGGAGGGGTTCTGCAGATAAATCTGCTGCTATTCTAATTGGTCTTCCCTGGTAGATAGTCTGACCTTTTTCTCTTGCTGCCTTTAGGAACTTTTCTTGTATACCTACTTTGTTTAGGTGAATTATTATGTGTCTGGGAGTTGATCTTCTCATTTATTGTCTTTCAAGGGTTCTCTGAATCTCTTGTGTTTGAATTTTTGCTTCACTGATGAGATGAGGGAAGTTTTCTTGAATGAATTCATGAAATGTTTGTTCCAGTGTGGCCTCTGTTTCTCTCTCTGCCTCAGGAAGGCCAATTACTCTTGGGTTCGGTCTCTTGAAGTAATCATTCATTTCTTGAAGGTTTTATTTTGTCTTTTTGAGCTTCTTTTCCATGCTTTTGACAGTTTGGGTTAGTTCTGTGTTTTAGTCTTCGAGCTCTGAGATTCTTCTTCTTGGCTAATTCTTCTTTCCATCCTTATTAGTTTGTTTTTTATTTCCATCACAGTATTCTTTACTGCTGTTATTTCTGACATCAGCTCCTTCCTATTTTCCTCTTGTCTCTCCTCGATTTTTTTTATTCTCTCTATTAATGTCTTGATTTTTGGGTTTTTTCTTGTGACCAGTCATTCTGGGGGCTCTTCAATGTTTGTGTTCCGAAGTCTGTTTTCTCAGTGTCTGACCACCCAGGGGTCTGTGTGAGACCTATATTCTTCTTTTGGTTTTTCTTCATTTGTGTGGTTTTGTTGTTGTTGTTGTTTTCCCTTCTCTATTTTTTCCTTCCCTCCACATCACCGTCTTCTTTAATTCTGTTATTCAGGGGTGGAGGGGTTGTTTTTACTTCTGTTTGTTCAATCTCCTATTCTTCTTTATGTATGTCCTCTTACTTTGTTCAATTCTGGAGTTGCACTGTAGGCTGGGGGTGATCCTTTTTGCAGTTTTGAGATTTACTTAAGGTGGAAGCTGTGATTCAAAATCTATCTGCAGGCTCTGGTATCCACCGACAGGTTTATGAATAATCTGAAACCCACTTCCCAGTGACTTGGAATCTATCCATGCAGTGGGGTTGTAGGTTTGCTCCCTGAAATAAAATGTGGTTAACAGAGGGAAGAGAATGGAACAGGCAGTGGGGGGAAGTGGGGGGTGGAGAGAGAGAAGAGTGAGGGTGAAAACAGACGAGTGTACCCACAAATGGAGAGAGAGACAAAAATTGAAACATATAAAAACAATAGACCATGGCTACAAACTAACCAACTCTGATTAAAAAAAAGAAAATATACAATGTTACTAACATAAAAGCTTACCAACCTCCTTATACAAAGATATGATTTACAGAGAGAAGAAAAGAAGGGAAAAGAAGGAAGAAACAAAGGGGGAGGAACAAAACAGAAGGAATGGAATCAAGTCAGTAGACTAACAGAACCGATCAAACACACTTCTGAGACTTTTCGTTTAAGTCGTATGTCCTTTCAGTTCTGATTTCTAGCTGTCTTTTCAGGCTGGTAAGTTTGTTCACAGTTAGGATCAGTTGCCCCTGGTCTGTTGTAAAGGGCAGTTCAGATCATCACTCAGTTCATGACTGCCCCATTCACCACTCAGATCTGGCTTGTGTCTGTCAGGCTTCCATTTTTCCCCTTTCGGTGTTGTTACCTTGAATCGCCAGCAGGTGGTGTTATCCCTCACTCCAGATGGTCTTTATCTCAGCTGCTCACCTGCTCCTAAGGGGACGGAGATGTTGCCTCAAGGCACACGGGAGGAGATCCATGGCCTGGCAGGATGTCTCAGTGGTAGTAGGCCTCAGCAGATCTTGCTCGCAGGGGCTTCAAGGTCTGAAGTTGTGGATCACCTCAGGCACGGGCTGTGCGATGTGTAATGGCTGCCTTGGCGGGGCAGCTGCAGCTCACCTCAGGCACTGACAGTGCAATGTGGAATGGCTGCCTTGGTGGCGGCAGCAACAGTGAAGGTGGTGGTGGCTTGCCTCAGGCACAGGCGGTGTGATGTGGAATGGCTGCCTCAGAGGTGGCGGTGGCTACGGCTCACCTCCGGCACTGGTGGTGCGATGTGGAATGGCTGTCAGCTGTGGCGGCAGTGGCAGGAGTGGCAGCCACAGTAGCTGCCCAGACCATGGTGATGCCTCAGCGAAGTCTACCACCGAGCTCCGTGTGAAGAGCAGTCTGCCAACGATGGGATCTGCAGCCTCTGGGGAGAGAACCAGAGTCTCTTTGTGTTCTCCTCAGTGGAGAGTCTCACAGACCAAGCTGTCCCATTGCCATCTTGCCGGAAGTCCCCTGTAATCAATTTTTAAAAGTATTTTGTCTTAGAACACACCCAGGCTTTCATTCACCAATGAGAATATGTCTGAAGATAGTAATTCCAAGTTGCTTTTTTTGCGTACAACTCTCTTAGTCATTCTTAGTTTTGATTTTCTGTTTATTTAAAATGGAAAGAGAAGGCAATTAATTTTAAACTATCTGAGGATAAATACTTCTATCACCCCAGAAAGTTTTTATGTGTTCCCTTCCAGACAGCTTATCTTCTGAGGCAATAGATGTTCTCATTTCTTTCACCATAGATTTACTTTAACAATTTTAGAGTTTCTAATCAATACAAGTATACACTTTCTTGTTACTGGTTCCTTTTACTCGTCCTGTTTTTGAGGTTCACCCATGTTCTCAGGTGTGCCAGTCATTCACTAAGTTAGTGTTGAGCGGTTTTATATGTCATATGAATTCAGTACAATTTGTTTACCCGTTCAGCTGAGTACACCACTGGCTAGACACAGAATCTTTTAAGGACCATCCTTAAAGGTGCAAGGCACAGGCTGTCTTAGATTTTTATTTTATTTTATTTTATTTTTGTTTTACAGAAGCGGGGTACAATTCAGGATTAGGTATACAAGTGATCATCGTACAGCTAAAGTTTGGGCTTCTCTTTGGTCCTCACTTCACCTGGTTTGAGATGTTATATACCTCCTCCTACCCTCCCCTGTCAGTTTCCGGCTACTGCCAATCCCTTTCTTACAGGGTTAGGGTAAATGCTCAGGGTCTGCTTATGAGTGGGAACATATAGTACTCAGTTTTTTGTTTCTGTGATAAATAACTGAATATTATAGACTCTAAATCCATCCAGGTTGCTGCAAAGTCCATAATCTTTTCTTCTTTATGACTGCATAATATTCCATTGTGCATGTGCACCACATTTTTTAAATTTTTATAAAATTTGAGATTTTATTACTCGGGAACTGAGCCCAGAGTATGAATAGGAAACTGACCATAAAGAGTCTTTTAGGCCTTCTTAAAGAGCTATGAAAAGCCATGAAGAATTTGAAGCCATGGATTGAGATATGATCAAAAGCTCATTAACAAAATATTATCCTAGAAGAATGGATAAGAAGTTAAGCACAGATGGTGGGAGACATGTTATAAAGCAAATGCAGTAATTGCTACAGAGGTGACACTATTTTTTAACACTCCAAGGAAGCCCAGCCTCAGCCATTTTTTTCATCAGCAATGACAGAGGTCCTAATGAACGTTAGACCCTCCTAGACTCAACTTCTTTCTCTTTCTGAGCATGCAGAAACCTGTTTCGTGAAGGTGAAATGTAGGTGTGATTATCTGAAGACATATTAGGAGGTTGGAAGAACCTCTTCTTCTGGCTCTTCTATTTTGACTAATATGTAATCACTTTCCACATAGTCTACAGCAGTACTATAATGAAATATAGTAAAAGCCACATATATGATTTTAAATTTCTAGTAGCCACTTAAAAAAGGTAAATGGAGATATGTGAAATTAGTTTTTAAAATATGTTATTTTACTCAGCATAACAAAATACTATCAATTTAACCTGCAATTAATATTTCAAAATGTTAGAGAGGAATTTGATATTCTTCATTTTTCTTTTTTCACTGTCTTCAAAATCAAGTGTGTATGTTTACAGCACATTGCAATTTGGACTAGATACATTTCAAGTGCTCAAGAGCCACATATGGCTATTAACTACTGTTGGACAGCATAGATCTAGTCTAGAGTTATGGAAAATGAAACATTCCTCCTATTATTTTGTTTAAGATATAAGTTTAATCCTGGTGTTGGTCACATGGCATCTGACTCTCGAGGTGAATTCGGGAACTTCTTTCACTTGATTCAATTTCTCAGTTAACTCAGAATTATAGTTTAATGTTCTTTTTCTTTACTTTTATTTTTAAAGATGTGGGGTACAATTCAGGATTAGGTATACAAGTGGTCATCGTACAGGTAAAGTTTGGGCCTCCCTTTGGTCCCCACTTCACCTGGTTTGAGATCAGGAATGCTTACTGGTGATATGCCCCCCCAACTCCCCTGGAAGTTTCTGGCTACTGCCAGTCCCTTTCCTATAATATTATGGTAAATGTTCAGGGTCTGTTTATGTGTGGGGACATGTGGTACTCAGTTCTTTGTTTCTGTGATAAATCACTGAGTATTATAGACTCTAAATCCATCCAAGCTGCTGTAAATACCATAATTTTTTCTTCTTTATGGCTGTGAAATATTCCATCGTGTATGTGTATATTTTTTATACAGTCCAGTTTGAATGGGCAGCATGGTTGGTTCTATGTTTTTTGCTTTTGTAAATAGTGCTGCAGTAAACATGAGTGTGCAAGTATCTTTTTTTATAGAGTGATTTAAATTTCTCTGGATATATTGCCAGGAGGGATTGCTGGGTTGTATGGAAGGTTAGTTTCTATTTTTTTTAATCATCACACTGTTTTTCATGGAATTTGAACTAGTTTACTTTCCCACCAACTGTGAGAAGCATTCCATTTTCACCACATCCTTGCCAGCATCTGCTATTTCTTGTTTTGTTAATGATGGCCATTCTTACTGCAGTTGGGTGGTATCTCAATGTGGTTTTGATTTGCATTTCTCTGATGATTAATGAGGCTGAGCATTTTTTCATTTGTCTGTTGGCTGCTTGTATGTCTCTTTTTGAGAAGTGTCTATGTCTATTCATTCTATTCATGTCTTTTGCCCATTTTTTAATGGGGTTGTTGTTTTTGTTTTGTTTTGTTCTGTTTTCCTTTCGGCACATTTGAATTCTTTATAGATCCTGGATGTTAGGCCTTTGTCAGATATACAGTTGGCAAATATTTTTTCTCCCATTCTGTGTGCTGTCTCCCTGCTCTCTTGATGGTTTCTTTTGCTTTGCAGAAGTTTTTCTGTTTTATGAGGTCTCACTTGTCTATCTTATCTCTCATAGCAAAGGGCTTTTGGATTTGTGATCAGCAATTGGTTGCCTATTCCGATTTCCATAAGGGTGTCTCTTGTGTTTTCTAAGATTCTTAATGTTTGAAGTTTTATGTTTAGGTCTTTGATTCATTTGGAGTTGTTTTTTGTGTCTGATGATAAGCAGGGGTCCTGTTTCATTCTTCTACACGTAGTCAGCCAGTTTTCCTAGCACCATTTACTGAATAGGTTCTCCTCTCCCCAGTGGTTGTTGTTGGAGGCTTTGTTGAAGATGAATTGGTTGAGAAATTGAGGTTTTACTTCTGGAATCTCTATCCCATTCTATGGGTCTATGCCTGTTCTTATACCAATACCAGGCTGTTTTGATTATTGTAGACTTATAATAAATTTTAAAGTCTTGATGTATGACACCTCCCACTTTGTTTCTTTTGCTAAAGCTTGTTTTGGCTATTCATGATCGTTTATGTTTCAATATGAATTTATGTATTGTCATTTCCAGGTTTGAGAAGAATGATGTTGGCAATTTAATGGGTATAGCATTGAATCTATAAATTGCCTTTGGCTGATTCTTCCAATCCATGAGCATGGAATATTTTTCCATTTGTTTGTGTCATCTTTGACTTCTTTGAGCAGTGTTTTGTAGTTTTCGTTGTAAAGGTCTTTCACTTCTCTTGTTAGGAAGATGCCAAGCTATTTCAATTTTTGGTGGCTTTTGTGAATGGAATCATGCCATTTATTTGGTTCTCTGCTTGTTTGTTGTTGGTGTATAAGAATGAGACTGTCTTTTGCACATTTATTTTGTACTCTGAGACTTTTCCAAAGTCTTTTATCAGTACAAGGAGGTTTTTGACAGATGGTCTTGTATAGACTTGTCTTAGATTTTTATATCCTATTCATGCAAGGGTAAGATGTGTCTCTAAAATACTTTAGTTGAAAACATTATCTTAAATGCCTTCATTTAAAAACTTATTTCTAACATTTACTATGATTTTTACAATGTTACTAACTTTGCTGATAAAAGCCCAATATTTTATATTCCCTTTGCTATTTAGCAAAGCTTCAGCGACCATCAAGCTGTGTATAAGCTGTCATGGCCTTCTGCAACAGCAGTAGCTAACCACCCTGGAGTTTTCTTTCTTGACTAGGTCAACTGACTCTCCTTACAGTTGAGACTTAATTTAACTAGCATATACTGGTTTTCCTTGAAACCAGTTGAAAAGGTGAAATGTTGAAAAGGTATAAGATGTGTCATATATCCTAGCACAATGATATGTTTATTCTTACTTGGTAGCTGAGATATAGATATTATGACCAATATTTAGTTAAATTTCCTGTGAGATCTGAACTTTTATAAGTCATGAAATTATATTTCTTGCTCAACAGTTATTCCAGACAACTTATTTAATATTTGAAAATACTTTTCTATTTACAGTAAATGCTATATTTTAATGTCGTTAGATAACTTATGAAGAAAATGTCACTAATGTATCATTTAATATCAAATATATAACATATTGAATACAAATTTCCAGTCTTTTTAGCACATTAACAAAATTGTTAGGATATTAGACCTTCATACACAATTCTTATGGGGGTATCTAAATAAATTTGTTTTATTTAGAAAACAAATGCAAAAAAAATGAGTATAAAAGGTAGAAGTTTAAACTGTTGAAAGTATTTTGCATGTATATGTGTGCTTATGAGTTTAAATAGGTTCTTGTGATATGTTTTACATAATAAGATATTAAAAACTGAACTTTCTATTAATTTTCTAATGTTGTCATAACAAAATACCACATTGTGCGGGGGGATATAAACAACACACATTATTTTCTCTTAGTTCTGGAAGCCGGAAATCCAAGATCAAGATGTCAGCAAGATTAGTTTCTTCTGAGGCTTGTAGATGTTGCCTTTTCATTGTGTCCTCATGTGGTCTTTCTTTTAAGGGTGGACACGGTTGTGTCCATTTTCTATTCTTGTAAGAACACCAGTTATACTGAATTAGAGCCCACCTATGTGACTTCATTTTACCTTAATTACTTCTTTAAAGGTCTTATTTTCAAATACAGTCACATTCTGAGGTACTGGGGTCAGGGCTTCAATATGTAAGTGTTCGATGGGACTGAGTTCAGTCCATAACAATCCTCCAAATAAGCACATGTTAAATTCACAAACAAGACCCTCGAAGCCTCCCTTGAGGGAACACTTTATTAATTTCTGGTGCACACAATGATTCTAGATAATTCTGATTATGAAGTTTTTCTGTCTTCTCTTATGAGAAATCAGAAATGCGCAGTTACACATACAGATAGTTCATAAAATATTCCAGATTGTGAAAGAAAGTAGGTAGAAGGACCAGTGATAGAAATTTAAAAACTGTTATTTAGACTTGACGTCTTTCTTCTCTGCTACATTAAGGTATGGAATTTCCTCACATTTAGATTTGTTCTTTTCTGCAGCTAAGTTGTAATTTCTTCTTGGTATTTCATCTCTTCCAGTTTTCCTTTCTTTTCCCATTTCCCTTTTTCTCTCAATGTTAGTTTTCTTTTATTTTTTACACTTGTCTTATCTTCCTCATCTTAGATTTTCCCTTTGCTGGAGTCAGTTTGGCTGACTAACTTGCTGTTCTCTTGCAGTCCTTTACCGCCCCATTAGCTGAATTGACATTTTTTTTTTTTGAGTTGGAGTCTCACTCTGTCGCCCAGACTGGAGTGCAGTGGCCACTCCCGGCCACCGCAGTCTCGACCTGCTGGGCTCCGGCGATCCTTCCACCTCAGCCTTCCAAGTAGGACATTTTTAAAAATTATTTTTTATTATAAAGATGTGGGGTACAGTTCAGGATTAGGTATAGAAAGATTAATCATGCAGGTATCCTTGTTGATGAAGTATGCCTCTGACCCTCCCCTAGCAGTTTCCCTCAACTGCCAATCCCATCCCCCCTCTCCTGACAGTCTCCCATTACTGCCAAACACTTTTTATAGTATTATTGAATTGACATTTGAAGAAAGCAGTGACATTCTTTTGGAAGCTCTCTTTGATAGGTGTGGTGGTGAAGTGGAGGAGGGAGGGGCTTCAGTTCTTGAACACAGAGCAACAGGAAGAAATCCATCCTATACGCTCAGATTTCTTGGGGGTTGTCTTCTGCTTTCTCAAGCATTATGTAGCAAGATCTTTAATTTTGATTAAATCAGACAATATGTTTCTATACAAGCATGTTTTGTGATTACTGATATGTTTGGATTCATTTTTGATATTTTGGTTTTACTCAGGATGCTTTTACTTTTCTTCTTTCCTTTTTTAGTCTGTCTTCTGTTGCATTGATAAAGTTTTCTTTCTACTGTTTTTGAAAAGTAAATGTATTTATGTTCTTATGATAAGTACCCTCTAATTATATATGCATATATATATATGCCCAATGTTATTCTTTTTTCTTTTCTCAATGCAATTTTATAACCTTTTTCCTGTATTTACCATGCCTTCTCCTTGGGCATATTTTTCCTCCTACTAACTTGTTACTTTTCAAATTACCTCTGTGACTTATTAGAAGAAACTACAGATGATTTGTATATAACAGAACAACAATTTCAGAGTTTATCAAATCAGCTGATAAATAATTGTACTCACATACACTTAAAAAAATAAAAAAGAAAATTATCCAACATAACTAGAACATAAATTCACTTCTTTTTTTTTTTTTTTTGAGTTGGAGTCTCACTCTGTCGCCCAGACTGGAGTGCAGTGGCCGCTCCCGGCCAACGCAGCCTCGACCTGCTGGGCTCCGGCGATTCTTCTGCCTCAGCTTTCCATACCTGTAGGCTGACATGGGTACCTGTAGCCGGAATTACAGGCATGCGCTACCACGCCCAGTTGATTTTTTTGATTTATTGTAGAGATGAGGTCTCGCTGCCCAGGCAGGTCTCGATCCCGTGGGCTCAGGCAATCCACTCACCTTAGCCTCCCAAAGGCGCGGGATTACAGGCTGAGCCACCGAGCCAGGCATAAATTCACTTCTTTCTTCCTGAGAGCCTTTGTCCCTGATCGTCCCTCTGCCTGGAGCACTTTTCATACTAGACACATGGATCCCTTCTCTTGCTCCTAGTGTCTGCTTCTGGAGAAACATGAGCACTTCTGCATAAACAGGAATGCTTTAAAAGGTATAATGCAGTATTTTATTTCATAGTTAAAAAAGCAACATCTTAAGTGTTCATCCATAGGGGAAGGGTTGTATAAACTGAAGTATGAAGGGGGATCCTAAAAAACCCAGAACCTATTTATGAAAAATTGCGTATTTATTCTTACATATTCAAACTGTAGTCACTTTGAAAGTACTCTCCGTTTGATGTAATACACCTACTGAGATGCTTTTTCCTCTGCTCTAAACAGTTTGTGAACTCGTCAGTTTTGTTGCTTTTTAGTGCTTCTGTCATTTTTTGTTTCACCTTTTCCACACTGGCAAAACGTTTCTCTTTGAGGACTTTTTTCATCTGGAGAAACAAACAAACAAAAAGTCACTCAGGGTGAGACTGGGTGAATAAGGAGGGTAAGGCATAAGGATCTTGCCTTTTGGGGTCAAAAACTGCTGAACATTCAGTGCAGTGTAGGCAGATGTGCTCGTAAATCACCCATCATGAAATAGGTAAATGTGTTCAAAGAATCTAAAAAAAAAAAAATTCACTGAAGGCAAACAAATCCTCTTACAATAGCTGACACTGATGTGGAGAAGTTTCTTGAACACTTACTTAGTAGAGGAAGCCTGGGCTACAAGGGGCCAATTCCGTTTTTTGTTTTTTTTTTTTGAGGTCCCCTTCATATATGCCTCATGTGGTGCAATGTAGCAGCAGCCCCCATAAGTGTTAATCTGAGAAGACCCCATAACATTTATTATTGAGTTTATAAAGTGAGTTTCAAAAAGATATGTACAAAATGTATCAATTTGCATTAAATTTTAAACTATAAATGAAATTCTATGTGCCTTAGTTGTTTCATATAATTTGTGCATGCATGGAAATCTATCATAAACCACCTGAAAAAAAGACATCAACTCCAAATTGATAAGATGAAAGAAGAATTAGAGTAATGAGTGTTGAAAGAGCGAGAATTGGGAGTGGTAGTCAAAGGGGATTTTAGTCTATATGTGATAGTTTCTTACTTGTAATAATTCATATATTCATGCACTCTTCCTAATGTCAAAAGCTAATAAAAAGTCATAAATCCATTAGAAAGGTTAATCCATATACTTTTCTATTCTTTTAAAAAATCAGAGGAAGGAGAATATGACCACCTTACTCATAAGGCTTTTTCCAACCTTTCTAAATATAAGTATTTCTCCCACCTCTTGGTTCATATAGCTTTGAGTTTACATTTGTCTTTGATTTTATTATACATACGTGTATTTTTGTCTTCTCCTGTAGACTATAACGTAGTGTCTCATCCCCTTTCAAATATTTTTAAGAGTGAATAAATTATTCACTTATGGTAAAACTTCAATAAATGTTTTTGGATTTATTTTGTACTAAATTAAAGAAATCAAATAAATAACACAAGATGAGAAACGCCCAATTATTTTAACATATCAGTTTTTATAAAAGGGCATTTTCACTTCAAAATGGTATTTAGTTTATTTTTAACTACTATGCAATCTAGATAGTCGTTTTGTTTTCTGACTACCTGAATTTTCTTCATCAAAAAACATAAAGTGATTGGAGCTGGGATTTTATAACTACTGTTTTTTGGTCCAAAGCGGTCTTTGTTGATTATTTAAGTCCACTAGGGGGCACTCTAGGATGTACTGGAAATTACTTTTTCTGATGGTCCCAGAGTGTTGGACAATTAAGACAGTTAAGGCAATAGACCGCTATGCCCATCAAATGTCGACTAGATAAAGAAAATGTGGCACATGTACACAATGGAGTATTATGTAGCCATAAAGCAGAACAAAATTATGGCCTTCGCAGTAACTTAGATGCAGTTGAAGACCATCATACTAAGTGAACTATTACAGGAACAAAGAACACACAGAATACGGTTCTCATACATGTTCTCACTCATAAGTGGGCCCGGAACACTAGTCACATTAGCACAAGAGTGGGATCAGCAATCGCTGGGCACTTTTGCAGGGGAAACATAACAACACAAAGGGTACCTGGTCCACGAACCAGGGAGAGTGAGGCCACTTAGAAGCCCAAACTTCACCTGCATGCAGCCTACTTATGTGTTAGATTCTCACATGTACCCAACAACTCTATAAAAAATCAAATTTTAAAAACAGACAGAAGACCAGGTGCATGTTAGTAAATCAAATCACAGATTGGGAGTGAGGGCTGTGGGTGAGGGTGGTTGTATAAAGTTTATCTTAGATTTTCAGTTCTGACATTCTATATAAAACCTCAGAAAGTTGGAGCCCATATGTCTATAAACGCATTGTGAGGATGATTCTCTAACAGAGGTAAAGGCATTGTAGTGCTACTGGACTCTGGGAGCATAAAAGCTCAATAGAAAACATTTGTCTTCAATAATTTTTATGACTAAAATCCTTGAAATTTGCTGGACTTGAAATTATTCCAAATACCCCTGATATTTTATCTTTTCATATATCTCCTCTGAGACAAAAGGAGCAAGGATAAATAGAAAAGAAGAAATGTGAAAAAATATCAAGAATATAAAGAGGGACAATAATTAATTTTACCAGCAATGTGTGACCTGATCAGAACAGTTGTGTGTGCCTGCAGGGTGTATGGGGAAGGGGTTGGATAGAAAAATGAGAGAGCTAGAGAATAACTCAGGATGGACTTTAATGTAGGTTCTGTTTTTCTCTTAACCAACTGAATTTTTGCTGGAAACATTTTCTGTGCAAACGGTTGATATATGTTGTGAGTTTCTAGAACTCTTCTGATTTCAATAAACTGTATTTACTTCTTCAGTACCCAATGCATGCTATTAAATAGTTTTCTTTTATCAGGATTTTCACACAACTGATTTCTCAAATTCTCTGTCCACATGTGCAATTTGGGATACAAAGTTCACGCATCCTGTGATTCTTCAAGGCTCTACTTAACATAATTGAGACACAGATTCTTCTCATACAAACGTCTCTTATATAACATGTTTCTGGAAAAACTCGTATTTTCGTACCTTCAAAATTTTTCTTTGATTCTCCTGCACTGATTGAATCCACAGTTTTGAAGAGATTACCGTGCGTTCTCACTGGGCCACTGTGGGTAGAGTTTCCTGTGAAGAGGAACAACAGAGCTCAGGTGTGATTGGTGCTCAGTGAGTTTGGTGGAACCTATGGACTGTAAGAACAAGTTTGGACCTGAGACTTGACATTGTCCAGAGGAGGGGAGAAGACGCCACTGCAACAAGGAAAGGAGTCATGGAGAGGAGACTGGGGACTTTGCTGGGGCTTCTGTGGGTCCAGGTTTGCTGTGAGTTGTGTTAATCCAGAAGGGGGACTGGGAAGTGCTCCACAACTGACAGGGGAAGGGAGGGTTGACATCAAGCTCCTGGTCTGTCCTACATCCGCACAATGGGTGTTTCTTGGAATATTTTTCAGGTTTGGAGACTGCATCAGTGATTCCCCAATAACACCATGTGTTTGTCTTTGCCTTTCCAACAGGGGTGAGAGGGTTCCAGGTGGAGCAGAGCCCTTCAGCCCTGAGACTCCAGGAGGGAACCAGTCCTACTCTGAGGTGCAATTTTTCTGCCACTGTGGACAGGGTGCAGTGGCTCCGACAGAATCCTCAGGGCGGCCTCATCAATCTGTTTTTCCTGACTTCAGGGATGAAGCAGAATGGAAGGCTGAAGTCAACACTGAATTATAAGGAACTCTATAGTACACTACATATCACAGCCTCGCAGCTGGAAGACTCAGGCACCTACCTCTGTGCAGCGGAGGCACAGTGCTCCCAGGCAGTCTGCAGCCTGGACCCAAACTGCAGCTGGGTCGCAGCCCCACCCCTTCCACAGAGGAGACGTGTTTCCCCATTCAGCATTTGCACAGCTTTGGGTTTCCTGATTGATGTTGCACTTTTATCTCTGCTAAAATGAGGCATTCAGGACTGTCATTTAGCTTGCTTTTTTTTTAAACTCTCTTACTCCCAGAAATCTTTTTGCAGGAAAAAAAACTCTCTATGAAACTATTGGAGCAACTGTTAAAGATGGCAGGACCGCACAGGAAGTGCAAAGAACTGTGGCCCTTTCTCTGGGGCTAGATGGCAGGACCACACAGGAAGTACAAGGAACTGAGGCCCTTTCTTTGGGGTTAGGTGGAGGTTGGGAGTGAGGGCTGTGGGTGAGGGTGTTTGTATAAAGTTTATCTCAGATTTTCAGTTCTGACATTCTATATAAAATCTCAGAAAGTTGGAGCCCATATGTCTATACACGCATTGTGAGTCTTTGCAAGTGGCCAGCAGTGAACCCCTTCAGTTGGCCACACCTGGACCCCCTCCCCTGCATATAAATCCTCAATAAACCTATGTTTCATGCACTGTGAAAAAAAAATGTCAGTACCCAAGGTGCTGATAAAATATAAATTACTGTGATAAAAAGAACTTGAAAAAAACAAATAGGAGATGACTCAGTGTTTCAGTTAATTGCAGATAATTTAATTTTCAACAAAAAAGAGTATGTGTAATATATGTGTATGTATGTGTGTGTATTAATAATATGTGTGTTATATATATGTGTATATGTCTGTATAAATATATATGTGTATATATGTGTGTGTACATATGTATACTACATACACACATATATACACACATATATTAATACACACATATATACCATTTATACACACATGTACACACATACATATATACATACATATACCAGTGGTGCCAAAAAAAGTATACACATTTTAAAAGATGTTTAGAGATGTTCACAGTAATCAGAAGTGTTTGCATGCTAATGGTAACCACTCTAAGCTCCTCTTGTTACTGCAGAGTCAAATGTGACTTGTATTCATCTTACTGAAAATTATAGTTGGAATACAGTTTTCCCTTTCATGAAATATGTATACATTTTTTGGTCCCGTGTGTGTGTGTGTGTGTGTGTGTGTGTGTGTGTATGCAAATATACATACATATATATATATGTATATATATATATATATATATAGAGAGAGAGAGAGAGAGAGAGAGAGAGAGAGAGAAACAGAGACAGAGATAGCGAGAAAGGTTTATATTCATATATTTACTTTTAAAGCGCACTACAAATATAATTTTAAAATACTGGCCAAGCTCAGTGACGCAGCCTGTAATCTTAGCATTTTGGGAGGCTGAGGCAAGTGGATTGCCTGAACCCGTGGGTTTGAGACCAGTTTGGGCAACTTGGCGAGACCTTGTCTCTACAATAAAATCAAAAAACAACCAGGCATGGTAGCACATACTTGTAGTTTCAGTTACTTGGAAGACTGAGACGGAAGGATCGCTGGAGCCCAGCAGGTCAATGCTGGGATGGCCGTGAGTGTGCCACTGCGCTCCAGCCTGGGTGACAGAGTGAGAATCTAACTTAAAAAAAAAAATGCTTAATATCATTTTGTCAGACACTTTCTGACTATTACATGTAACATCTAAGTACTGACAATACCTCTTCACTTTACACATGAATAAATACAACACAAGTGTCTTGCCTGAGCTCACATTGTCACTAAACTATCATTGAAGCTGGCCTGGGATTCTTCCTCAGGAAGTCAGACATCAGAATATGTACTCTGAACTTTTAACATCATTTAAGGTCTGGCGAAAGGAGCAAAGAGCTTTCAGGACTAGCCTAAAAGAAATGCTTATCTGTTGCAGCCGCACCAAACCTAGACAATCAAACAAAAAGTTTAAACCTGCATGTGGATAAGTCATAACACATTTAGTATTCCAATTTTGCAAAGTCTATTATGTTAATACGCAGACATTGGTTAGGAAGGAATGGGGCCCTGAGAATCAAGATGAAGACAAGCCAGACCATTCCGGTGATTCTGGAAACCGGGACAGTTTCCTGGACAGGTCTCAGAAAGAGCCTACAGCTTGGTCTAAAGCTGGTCTCAGAAAGAGCCTACAGCTTGATCTAAAGCTCTACCCTTACTGCCTTGAATTCTTAATTATTCTGTATTTGAAATTGTGTTTTCAAGTGAAGTCCAATAAGAGGATAGTGCATGCAAATGAGTAGATGAGATACACAGGGCAGTAGGACACAGGACAGGAACACATGCAGGCTCAGGTTTACGGACACAGTAGGTGGTGTGTGAGCTGAACAATCGGTTAGGCCATTTCTTTCTTTCATTCCTCCCTTCCTTCCTTCCTCCCTTCCTCCCTCCCTTCCTTCCTTCCTTCCTTCCTTCCTTCCTTCCTTCCTTCCTTCCTTCCTTTCTTCCTTCCTTCCTTCCTTTTTCTTTTGAGTTGTAGTCTCACTCTGTCACCCAGGCTGGAGTGCAGTGACATGCTCATGACCACTGCAGCCTCGACCTGCTGGGCTCAGGCGATCCTTCCGCCTCAGCCTTCCAAGTAGCTGGAGCTACAGGTGTGGGTTACCATGCCCAGTTTATTTTTTAATTTACTGTAGAGATAAGGTCTTACCAAGTTGCCCAGGTCGGTCTCTAACCCCTGAGCTCAGGTAGTCCTTTCGCCTCGGCCTCCCAAAGTGCTGGGATTATAGGTTTGAGCCACAGTGCCCGGCCAAGATTAGGCCATTTCAAAAGCACACATACACTCAGGGCCATGGGGTGTTTGGTGGGTCCTCAAAGTAGGTGGCAGTAAACTCTGTCAGTAAAGTACTATAAAACAAAAGCTTATACATGGACATTGCAATAAAGCATATTGGAGAGTTATTAGAATCATTCAAAAAGTTTAGAAATGCTTTGAAAATTGATAACAACATTCAAAGCAAACATCTGCAGGTTTAGAAATATAAATTAAATTTAAAGACAGCAGCTTGATGGAAAAAAACATTATTTTCATGTGAGGTTTTGAATAAATCAATTATTGATATGGAAGATAATTTAATTTTTCTTGTTATTGAAGGTTCAGTGATAGAATACATAAGCAAGCATTCTGAATGATAAACATAAAATGAAGCCTCTTTCAGTTTTTTATACAAGTTTCAAACTACAGAAAATTTCAGATAAAATATTAAAATGTTGTTGCATATATTTTTTACATTTAAGATGAAATTCAGATTCCATAAACCTGATTTGTATGGAGAGTCAGGTCATTTTAGAAAAATTATTCCACTGGAAACTTCAACCCAAGATTTACTAAAATGCATATTTCAATGACTTAATCAGATAATTATGCTAATGTTGTCACAATATATAAAATACTCTTAAGAGTTCCAGTATCAGTTGCATCAGGAGAAATATTCTTCTGAAAATTAGAAATATTCAAAATGCAATCTTACATTTACCAAGGGTACTTGACATTACTTTCAATTGTAGTGTTTGAATGTGAAGTTGCTAAAGATATGCAGTTTGATAATCTAAAAAATTATTTTGTGGAAAATCAACCAGAATGTCTTACAATTAATCAAAATATCACATTAGCAGGTATTATTATATCATATAAACTATTAAACCAAAATGTTTACAATTTCTAAGTTTATTTCGTTGCATAGGTATCTTTATAAAACCTACTGTGTTTTATAAGTAATAAAATATTTTTTAAAGAGAATTTAACATTTTATTAACTAATGGCACTTTTTCCTGCTTTTTGAAAAGGGCACATATTTTCATTTTACACTGAGTTCAACAAATGATATAGCCAACCTCAGCTGGAAATATTGAACCCCAAGCTAAACTTGAAGGCAGGGAGCTTAATGTCAGAAAGCAATCAAGATGTCTGAGAAAGTGTCTCTAGCTTTACATACTAAAACTCATGCAGCTCCTCTAGGTTTTCCAAGTTGCAGAGGTGCTTTTTATTTTCTACAAGAAATACATGCTGTGTTATAAATACACATATACGAAATATGTCTCCAGAAAGGATCATTCTCCTTTCCCATGGCCCAGACCTAGAGGAACCCGTGCCACATGCTGTGATGATCTTTACACTAGTGACTAATGTCCCTTTTTATCCTATTTTGCTATGTGGCTTTAGGCACCCCTTGATCCATCATCCATCACTGAGGTGGTAGAACAGGGGTCTGTGGCCACTGGCACCGGTCTATGCCCTGTTAGGAACCAGGTCACATAGCAGGAGGTAAGTGGCCAGTGAGCCAGTGAAGCTTCAGCTGTATTTACAGCCGTTCCTTATTGCTCACATTACTGCCTGAGCTCCGCCTCCTGTCAGATCAGCACTGAAAAACCTGCTTCCATTGCCAACATTTTCTTTTTGTGAAGCAGAGCTTTCTGTAGTGACAGCAACCACAACAATATTACAGAGTAGATTGAATGCACTTTGTGTGTCACTGTTTCCCGTCACCGCCAGATGGGACCATCTAGTTGCAGGAAAATAAGCTCAGGGCTCCCACTGATTGTGCATTATTGTGAGTTGTATAATTATTTCTTTACATATTACAATGTACTAATAATATCAGTAACAAGCACAATAAATATGCTTAAATCATCCCGAAATGACTAACACCTCTCCCCCATCCATGGAAAAATTGCCTTCCATGAAACTGATCCCAGATGCCAAAATGTTGGGGAGCGTTATAGAAGTAATGAAAACCTAGAAAGCAGTTTATCCTGAAGACGCAGTCTCTGCTTCCAAAGAGGCTCCAGGACAGGCTAAAGCAAACCTCAGACCCATTAGCCTGCACGTGGATATGAAAATGATTTACAGTTCCATGATGCAGGATAACTTCTCCTTACTCCTATACTTTACATTGCACACAATCAGGCCTTAATAAATATTTGAGCTGTTAAATAGCATAAAAGAATGTTAGAGCTGGAAAAGCTCTTAGAAATCCTTTAGTCCAACTTCATTTTACAAAGATGGAAACTATATCCAAGATGCCAGTATGAAACAATTAAATAGTGAGTTACAAGCAGAAAAAAGCTGGATTTCTTCACATCCTCCTTAGCATTCTTTCCCCTACCTCCGTGCTAGGACCAAATTGTTAAGCAAAGACCAACTATCCAACGAAATCCCATCCACTTTGATCTCTGTAATTTGGGTCTGGAAAAACTTTGGTCCAATCAGTTTGACCACGAGAATGGGAAGTTCCAGTTTGTGTAAATGTTTGCCACTTGGGCAGGCACGAGACTCAGGCTGAGCCATTGATACACTATAGGAAAATCCATCCATTACTCAGTGCCTTCTGTAGGAGTGAGTCAACCTCAAGACCCAGATGTTTTCTAAGGTTTTTTTTTTTTTTTTTAATTCGGAGTCTCACTCTGTCACCCAGGCTGAAGAGCAGTGGCAAGTTCACGGTCACCGCAGCCTCGACCTGCTGGACTCAGGTGATCTTTCCACCTCAGTCTTCCAAGTAACTGGAACTAAAGGCATGGACCACCATACCCGGCTACTTTTTTTATTTATTGTAGAGATGAGGTCTCACCAAGTTGCCCAGGTTGGTCTCAAACCTGTGGACTAAGGCAATCCTTTCACCTCGGACTCCCAAAGTACTGGAATTATAGGCATGAGCCACTGTGCCCGGCCGAGGACTTTCCTTAAAATGGCAAGGTATGTTCATTGTGCTAGAGGTCATCCCTTGAAGAAAGATATGAACATAATGAACTTCACTCATACATTGTCAAAAAAAAGATCTTTGAAATAGGGAGACTATAAGGAACATTGTCCTCATGCAGTTGGCAGTCCATGAAGGGCTATCACAGCTTTTCTGGGCCAACACTTTGACAATGACTCAGGTAGTGTTCAATGAAATAAACACAGGCTGGGAGTCTTGTCAAGGTAATGGCTATACTTGTGGTATATTTAATATATAGAACACTGTGCTTCTTTTAAAGGGTTGTATTTAGTGCATTACAATTAGTTCTGAATGCCATAACTCAAAAGGGCAAATATTGACCTAATATATCTTTCTCCAAGAAGAGGAAAATTTGTTTGATAGAGAATTGAAGAATTCTACTGTAAGGAGAATGAGTGAGAGATCAGAAGATTCTTAGAATGGAGAAGTTTTATATATGTAAAAAATCACATTTTGTGTACTTGTGTGTATGTTTATATATTGAATTAAGATTTGCCATTAAGCTGTCCTTAAATCATTTAGGGTGTGAGATGTGAATGAGCCAGTAGCTTTGTTCTCTATAACTTTGGGGGACTAGTGAGTACAAATCACAAGAAAGAGTCTTCTACTTCTGGAAATGAGATAGTCTTGGCTTTCCAGGAACCAATTTTTGGTCTGTTTTTTAGGGTCAGCTTTTTATTTGTATTATTCTCTTAGAAGACATAGGCAATATTTAAGTTTTTCCATATATTCTTACAGAGGTAATCAGAAAATATTAAGAGATTAAAGTAGAAGAGAAAGGATTTCTGGAAGATGGAGATCGACTTAGAAACTTAGACCTGAAAAGACTGAAGGATGTTAGCAATATTTTGAGGAAGAACATTGTTGTAGAGTTTGGGAGAAAACAGAAAATAGAATCTGAGCCGGAAATTTCCAGGGGAACAGGAGTCCATGCCAGGAGAGTTGGCTCATACTTTAAAGAGAAGTTCCACTAAAGACACGAGTCAGTCATTGTATTTAAAGACATGCCATATTGATACAATTCAGTTTGGGATCAGAAAATAAAAGCACCTCATGCAGTTACACTTTTTGAATCTATCACTTGATATTACCTCAGAATTTCTGCTTTTTCTTTCAGGACTTTACAGAATACAAGTCACAAAGCAATAGGATGATTCTTAAACATGCCAGATTTCTCACCGCAAATCAACCAAATCTATGGGTCAAACTGTTTCCTATGATTGGAGAATTCATAACTCAAGGAACTTGTTCCCTTGCTCCTTTATCATTGTGATTTAGTTCTTTACTTTTTATCACAGTCAACATTATTGGGAAGAACCGGGCTTGAAGAAGCAAAACCTGAGATAATACACATTTTAAATACTCTGATCTTTGGCTTACATGCTCCTTTAAGAAAAATAGTTTTCCTCCTTAATAGACAAAGCATGACAGTAAATTTGTCTTAAAAACAAGGTATTATCTTTTCTTTGAATCATGATGCTTTTCTGACTTCAAACATGTAAGCCCAGTCCATCACTGAATAAATACCAATAGCATCTATTTATTTTCTGTTTTTAAATAATGACTCAGTAGTGTGCATAAGCATAAATCTTGATCTCTACATTCTTACTGTACATTTATTCTCTAATTGAAAACCTAATTTGTTTCTTTGACCTATTACTGTTTTATGTGTATAAGTCCATAGAGTAAAACATTCATTCAACCAGCAAGTTATGTAGTTAAGGATGTGACCACAAGAGGGTAGTGTACCTCTGTTGATGTGGAAGATGCTGAGGATTCATTTTGGTGGATTCTGAATGAATAGGCTTATGGCAGAAACAGAGCCTTTTCCTTATTGGCTGAGAAGACAATGTGAGAAACCACTACGGTTGTTAGAGAAAGAAGGGACAACTCGATGATGAAGTAGCTCTTATGGCTGAAGACTGCAGGTCTACGACTGATCCTGATTGGGAAGAACAATGATGACATCCATTCAAGCTTTATTCATGTTCTTGTGGCTGCAGCTGGACTGTGAGTTGAGGGTTTGGGGTAACAGAGTACATTAGTGGATGTTTTACAGATATTCAGATAGATGACTGACTTTTTTTTCATCTGGTTATATAGACAAAGAAAATTCTAGAGAGCAATGACCTAACAACCCCTCTTTTTCCTCACTCTTTCTTTCTGCATAGGCATGAGTGGAGACGAGAATGTGGGGCTGCATCACCCTACCCTAGGGGTCCAGGAGGGAGACACCTCTGTTATCAACTGTACTTATTCAGACAGTGCTTCAACCTACTTTGCTTGGTATAAGCAAGAACTTGGAAAAGGTCCTCAGCATATTATAGACATTCGTTCAAATATGGACAAGAAACAAGACCAAAGACTCACTGTCTTACTGAACAAGACAGTCAAACATCTCTCCCTCCACATCACAGACACCCAAGTTGGAGACTCAGCTGTTTACTTCTGTGCAGAGAATACACATTGCTTCCCAGGCACCTGCAACATGTACTTTAACCTAAGACAGGAACTGAAGGCACACCCCTTTTCTTTTGACACAGACCTTTAAGTATAGCATTTTCCATTGTTTGCTTGTAAGTGGAAGCTAGCATGTGGACATTAAAAGCATAATATAAGAAGATTATGTTCAAGGTGATCCAGAAAGTGTTAGATCATTTTGTTGACTGATTGATGATCAATGAATTGTTTTAAAATTTATTTTCAGGCAACCCCTTCGGTTCCCCTCTCACTGTGGGAGATTTTCTGTCCTCTCAATAAATCCTGCTTTCAAAAAAAAATTTTTATTGTATATATTTAAAGTGTACAACATGAAGTTTTGATATACATGTATGTAGTAAAAAAAAAATGAGATGAAGAGAGGCATAGGGCAAGGTATAAGAAGAGGGCCTTCGAGCCCCAGACACCTCCATATGTTCAGCAATTAGGAAGGTCCACATAATGCATTCTTAAAGGAAATTAGTGGGTTTTTTTCAAGGCAGGCTTTAAAGATGACTTTATATTTGCTACTCATAATCCACTCCCATAAATTTCCCCTTAGAATCAATTTCACAATCTCTATCATAAATTGACTTTTATTTATTTATTTATTTTGAGTTGGAGTCTCACTCCATCACCCAGGCTGGAGTGCAGTGGCACTCACACAGCCACCCCAGTGTCAACCTGCTGGGCTCTGGTGAGCCTTCCGCCTCAGCCTTCCAAGTAACCGGAACTACAGGCACATACTACCACGCCCGTCTAATTTTTTAAAATTTATTTATTGTAGAGATGAGATCTCACCAATTTGCCACGCTGGTCTTAAACCTGAGGGCTCAGGCAATCCACTCCCTTCGGCCTCCTAATGTGCTGGGATTACAGGCTAAGCCACCGAGCCCAGTCATAAATTGACTTCTAAATTGTACTTTTCAAAAATAGCTTTTTCTTGTAATTAGGATTATAATTTTTTAACTTAATATTATATCTTGATTTGAGCAATTCTCTTCTCATCGTCTTTTCCTGAAACATATGCTTTTTAATAGCTTTGTGAGAGATTTTCATAAGTCACAATAATTTTTATTTTCTTATTCTCTATATCTGTGGTAAAATTTAGGAGGCTTTTCTACCTGTTCTTTCTTGTTAAGAAAATGTGACTTGGGTTTTCCTTCAGAGTGTAGTTTGGATATTTACTGTTTGTGTGTTTGAGGGAAGTTAAAATTAGAGGTGATTTGAGAGTGTGAACCTCAGATTAGACTCACCAACCTATTCTTCTTTTCCAAAATCATATTAGTATCTTTTCCTATTTCTCTCTCATATAATTAAGAAGGAAGAGTTGTGTGTTTTAATTACTGCTAAGTCTGCAGAACCTCGTACAAGCTTTCCCGCATAGTAAATAATTAGTAGATGTTTATTATATAAAGAAAAAAGTGACATACTATAGTATATTCAAAATTTTAATTTAGGCTGTGTGTTTGAATTAAATGTATAAATTGATTTGTGAAGAATAAAACTCCTTAAAATGTAGATTTGGTTACTTGATTATTCAAGAACATAATATTTATTTCCACTTATCTATGTCTTTTTCCATAAAGCTCAGTTGTTTTAAGATAATTAATTTTTTTCTTAGACATTTAGTTTATAGCTACCCTTATTTTGCTGTTTGGTTTATGTGGGAAAGCATTTTATAAGTTTTTTCAGCAATCTTACCCAATTCTTTTTAGTGGATTGCAGGAAGCATTTGGACTAATGGTTAGGCTACAGATAGCTTGCTACATACCTCCCACCTTCCCTTCCATGTTTTTGCTGAATTAAACATTAATACCACAGTTTCTTTTTTTAAAAAGCCATGTATTTTAGCACTGTAGGTAAATCAATGGAAATAAAGATGTTGCGTAAGTAGTTAATTATCATATCTGTGGTCAAAGGTGGGGGAATTTCAAGACCCCTCATATTCTTCTTAAGGATAGATATACTTGGCAGTGGGTATGATAAGAATGATCCCTCTTGGTTGAGTTATGGTTGTTATTAGCTAACTGGCTCAGATTCTTTGAGAAAGTCATTGGACTAAATTAGGGTTAAAACAGCTGAAAGAAAGAGTAGTATTGTAGCCCAACACCTCAACTGGGTTTTGTTATTTCCCTTTTTATACCACCAGCTCCAGTCCAGTAGAAGCAAGTTGACTCTTGATTGGTCCAGTTCTTCTGAGACTGAAAATGGAGTGACTAGGGATCATGGCTTATATACTATTGTTTTATTGCTTGGTTAGAAGAAAGAGGATGTAATTAATATTAGTTGAATTGCTGTGTCTTACTTAGGTGTTAATTTTTCCAATGGAAGAAAAAAATTGTCTAGCCAGTATGCAGAGTCAGTATACATTTTACTTAGATCCAGACATATTCAAGCTTTATACCTTAAATGGAAAAGAGTACTAATGAGGAGTGACTTATACTACCAGGTAATAAAATTTATGGTGAGATTGGCATAAAGTGAAACAAATAGATTAATAGAACTAAATAAAATATGTGGAACAAATATACTAAGGCTTGTGTATTTTTTCCATTGCCTCTGTACAAATTTGCTGGCTTAAAACAATACCTGAGGCAAGTGCCACAGAAACAATAAAGAAAACTAAAGGCCAGTATCTCTGAGGAACATAGGTGCAAACATCCTCGACAAAATACTTGTAAACCTCATCCAACAACATATCATAAAGAGAATTCATCATGGTAGATGGGCCTTATTCCCAGGATGCAAGGTTGGTTCAGCATATGCAAATCAATAAACATAATCCAACAATATAAAGAAGCAAAACTAATTACCACATGATTTATCTTCATAATTTATAAGAGGTACTTGCATAAGGACTTTAAACATAAAGATATGTTTAGCATGATCATCCGCCCAAGTATTTTTTTCCTTGCTACACCAGGAAACTTCTGTTTCCTGTCTTAGAGTAGCAGCAGCTGAAGCAGCACATAACCCAGTAATTCTTCTTTCTCCCTGTCAGGCTCACCTCACAGTGCAGAGGTCCGGAACTGAAGAAGAACTAGGTATTTTTTATCTAGGGGAAGGACCAAACATGTTGCTCTCTAGTCTGATGAAGATGGTCGCAGCTTCAGTGTGGCTAGGTAGGGATGGCATAGTGGGAGTGGACTTTCTCTATGACCTTGAGACTGGCAAGTGTCTTGTGGGAATGTTGGGAAGGAGGGGTAACAGGGTGTAAAAATAGAACTTTTTTTTCCAATGCCACTTATTTCTAAACCCTGCAGTTCATTTTGTTTTTAGGATCTGGCATTTCCCAGAAGATAACTCAAGCCCCACCAGCAATGCTGGTTCAGGAGAAGGAGGCTGTGAATCTGAGCTGCACATATGATACTAATGATGCAAGTTATGGTCTATTCTGGTACAAGCAGCCCAGCAGTGGGGAGATGATATTCCTTATTCGTCAATTTTCTTATGACCAGAAAAATGCAACAGAAGGTCGTTACTCATTGAATTTCCAGAAGACAAGCAAATCTATCAACCTTGTCATCTCAGCATCGCAATTGGAGGACTCAGCAATGTATTTCTGTGCACTGAGAGAGGCCACAGTGAGAGAATTGCTCGAAGGAGGTATACAAAAACCTCATGGTTCTGCGTGAGACATTCTCCTGCTGAGCAGACCAAGGCAGAGAATCACTATCACAGACAGGAAGCGACTACAGCTGTGGCAGCTCAGGGGTAGCATTAGAGAGAAAGAAAATACCATAAGAAAATACCTCTCTAAGTTCACAGAACATGAAGAGCATTATCATTCTTTAAAACATCCTAATCCTCGAATCTTTGGTTTGAAGTTAGACATATTAAATTTTTGACTGATTAAAACACAGTCACAATAAACAATTTGCTATTTGGCCACTTGATCGAGCTATAAGAATTGACTAAATAAATTAAAAAACGTATGACTGAAAAATCATTAAAAATCTGTGTGGATTTTTGGATTTTCAGATTAGTTTGTTCAATAAATAGGAAGAGGTCTTTAAAAAGCTCACGGAAATGCACATTATAAAATACTATGCACGATTTTCATTTTTTCACTAAAATAAACTTGTACTAAGTTGTTATAACATATATGAACAGGATCTTTTGAGGCACTAAGAAGCATAAGATAGTTTGAAAAGAGCGCCTATCAGAGCAACATATATTCTGCTAAAACTGAGACAAAAACAAGCTTCAAATTTATAGTGAGGCTTGAGTGGAAGGATGGTAAAATCATGAAATATTTATGGGAATCAATGTCCCAAGTAAATCAGCCGTTTGCAAATCAATAACTTGTTTTAAGAAGGGGTGAGGGTGGGATTGGCAGTAGTGGGATTCTGCCAGGGAAGCAGGGGTGAGAGGAGGGGGGGCACACCTCATCAAGGATACCTGCATAATGAACATTTGTATACTTAACCCTGAATTATCTCCCATATCTTTAAAATAAAAATTTTTTATAATAATTAAAAATAAAAAGAAGGGATGCGGCATTGTTAAAGATGAAGCCCTCAGTGGAAGACCATCCACACCAATTTGTTTGGAAAAAATTAATCTTGTTTCTGCCTTAATTGAAATAGACCAATGATTAACAGCAGAAACAATAGTCAACATCATAGACATCTCAACTGATTACGCACAAACAATTTTGAAAGAAAAGTTAAACTAGACCAAATTTTTCATTTGATGAGTGGCAAAACCATTGCACCCAGGTAAGCTGCAGACAAGACAATAGATGTAAATGAAAGTTTTAAAGAAATGGGGTCAAGTCTCCTAAGGCATCTCTTTGAGGAACTGTAAGAGGAGATGAAGTATGGTGTTGTCACTATGATGCTGAAGACAAAGCACAATCAAAGCAATGACCACCAAGAGGTGGAAGTGATCCAGTTAGAGCAAAAGTGTACTAATCAAGAATAAAGGTCATGGTGACAATTTTTGGGGATGCTCAAGGTATTTCGCTTGTTGGCTTTCTGAAGGGCCAAAGAATGATAACATCTGTGTACGATGAGGTGTTTTGAGGAAGTTAGTCAAAGCTTATTTAGCCAAAGTCCAGGAATGCTTCACCAGAGTGTCCTTCTTCACCATGATAATGCTCCTATTTATTCTTCTCATCAAACAAGGTCAACTTTGCAAGCATTTTGATGGAAAACTATTAGTATCCACCTTAAAAGCCTGATTTGGTTTCTTATGACTTCTTTTTGTTTCTTAATCTTAAAAAAAAATCTTTAAAGGGCACTCATTTTTCTTCAGTTAATAATGTAAAAAAGATTGAATTGACATAGTTACATTTCCAGAGCCTCAATTCTGTAGAAATAGACTAAATGGCTGGTAGAGACTAGGTGGCTAGCCTAGCCTGAATCCAACACCTAAATAGATAGCACAATAAAAAATATTTACTCTTGACCAGAGATGCAAATATTTAAATTACATAATTAAAAAACAGGAGACATAATTAAAAAACAGAATAATGCAGCTTGATTTTATAAGACATTGTTCACTTATCTATTTTTAAAAAGTAATTGAATGCCTACACTGTGACAAACTTTGTGCTGAGAACTCATTCCATTTAATAACCTTATTACAATCTCTAGTATGGAAAAACTCAATTACTCTAATGTAGGTTTACCTGCCCCATACTAGACTTATTCATAAAATGATTAATAATTACTGGATCTTAGAGAAACATTGTGAAGAGGCAGAATATGAATTGTTTTCCACAGTCTTTGGTTTTGCCCTTCATTTCATAACTCCATCAGAAGACTTTAATGTCATCACAAGGATCCGTTTTCATACCCCCAGATGTGTTATGTGCAATCAATGCTCCATAACCCCAAATCCTCATTCTCTCCAATGTTCTTCTTCTATCTCTAATCTTGCTTTCTCTTGCCCCCAAATTTGTTGGGTTTTTTTTCTCTTTTAATTTTTTTTTTTTTTTTTGAGTTGGAGTCTCACTCTGTCACCCAGACTGGAGTGCAGTGGCCGCTCCCGGTCACCGCAGCCTCGACCTGCTGGGCTCCGGCGATCCTTCCGCCTCAGCCTTCCGAGTAGCCGGAATTACAGGCGCGCACTACCATGTCCGGCTGATTTTTTGATTTATTGTAGAGATGTCTTGCTGCCCAGGCGGGTCTCGAACCCACGGGCTCAGGCATTCCACTCACCTCAGCCTCCCAAAGGCGCGGGATTACAGGCTGAGCCACCGATTCCAGCTTCTTTTTTTAATTTTTATTTTGAAATTGTGGGGTACAATTCAGGGTTAGGTATACAAATGTTCCTTGTGAAGTACCCTTATTGATTAGGTGTGCCGCCCCTTCCCCAGGCGGATATCAACTACTGTCAATCCCAGCTTCCCATCTCCACCCCGCTCCCCGCAGTTTCCTGCTACTTTCAATCCCTTTCCTACAGTAATACGGTAGTTGTTCAAGGTCCACTTATGAGTGAGAACATATGGTACTCAGTTCTTTGTTTCTGTGAGAGATCACTCAGTATTATAAGCTCTAATTCCATCCAGGTTGTTGCGAAGTTCATGATTCTGTTCTTTTTTTTTTTTTTTTATCTAGTCCTCTTTTGATGGGTAGCACAGTTGGTTCCATGCTATTGTGAACAATGCTGCGATAAACATACAAGTGCAGGTATGCCTTAAAATATGAATGGTAATCATTGGTTGATATATGGTCTTGTATTGTAACTTCTTTTTATATTTGCATTTGGAAAGTAGATACATAGAGTGGAAATCTTAAGTAAAGCACGTTTTAAAAGTTTAAAGTATTTTTTATTATAAAGATGCAGAGTACAATTCAGGGTTAGGTATACAAACGTTGATTATGCTGGTAAGCTTGTTGATGAGGTATGCCCCTCCCTCCCCTAGCACTTTCCCTCAACTGCCAATTCTATCCCCTCAGGTATAATTTTTAATTGTTTAAAAATGTATGCTACATAAAATTTGCCATCCTAATCATTTATAAGTGTACAAATCTGTGGTATTAAGCACATGCACATTGTTGTGCAACCATTACTACCATCCATCTGGAGACACTTTTCATTTTGAAAACCTGAAACTCTGTGCCCACTAAACATTCTCTGGAATCTACCATTCTACTTTTTGTCCATAAGATTTTGACTACTCTAGATAATTTGCATAATTGGAATCCTATAATACCTATCTTTTCTGATAACTTTATTTCATTAAGCATAATGTCCCAAAAGCTCATTTATGTGTCAGCATGTTTTCAAAATCTCCTTCCTTTTTAAGGCCAGATAATATTCTATTATAGGCATATACCCCATTTTGTTTATCTGTGTATCTGTCAATGGACATTTGGATTGCTTCCACCTTTTGGCTATTGTGAATGAGTTACTCTGAGAAACGGGTTGCAAACATATCAACATTTGGGCTATATACCTAAATTCTTTTAATTTGGGGGCTATATACCTAAAAGTGGAATTGCTGAATCATATGATAATTTTATTTTGAATTTTTTGGAAAATTTTCCAACTGTTTTTCCACAGTGGCTCCTGAGTCATTGCATTGTCACAGCAGTACACATAGGTTCCTATTTCTTGGCATCCTCATTAATACTTCTTTTATTATTATTATTTTTTATAGTAGCCATTCTCATGAGTGTGAAGTTGTATGGCATTGTGGTTTTGATTTCCATTTCCTTAATCATTAGTAATGATAAGCTTCTTTCCCTGTGCTCTCTGGCCGATTGTATATCTTTTTTTGGTGAACTGCCTATATGGCTACTTAACTCACTTTCAGTTGGATTGTCTTTTTTTGCTGCTGAATTGTAAGTTTTTTTTTATAAATTCTGGATTTTGATTTTTGTATCTGATAAATGATTGGCAGATATTTTTCCTTCATTACATTTTTTCCACTATGTTGATTATGTCCCTCGATGTACAGAAGTTTTAGATATTGATGTGGTCAAATTTGTTTATTTATTTTTGTATCCTATGCTTTTGGTGTCATATTCAAGAAATTATTGCCAAATCCAATGCCATGAGGCTTGCTCTTTTGTATTCTTCTAAAAGTTTTATAGTTTAAGGTTTTATGTCTAGTTTTAAAAATCTATTTTGGTTTGATTATAGCATATGGTGTAAGATAAAGGTATGACTTCACTCTTTGCTTGTAGATATCCAGTTTTCCCAGCATCATTTGTTGAAAATATTTTAGAGTCTTAGGAACCTTGTCTAAAACCATTTGGTCATATAAGTGCAGATTTATTTTTAGGCTTTTTATTCTGTTTCATTAATCTGTATGTCTGCCTTCATGCAAATACCACACTATTTTGCTACATTACTGTAGTTTGAAATCAGTTTTGAAATCAGGAAGTGTGAGAGCTTCCAAACATGTTTTTTCCAAGACCATTTTGGCTATTTGAGATCCCTTAAGATGCCATATAAATTTTTAGAAATTTTCTATTGTTGCAAAAACATCGTTGGGTTTTGAAGGGGATTCAATAGAATCTACAGATTCTTTTAGGTAGTATCAATATTTAAATAATATTATATGTCTTAATCCATAAACATAAAATATCTTTCTATTTAGTCGTGCTAAATTCTTTCAGTGACATTTTGTAGTTTTAATGATATTAGTTTTAAAGTTTATTTTTAAATATTTTATTCTTTTTGATGCTTTTGTAAAAAAAATTTTCTTAATTCCCAGAGTGTTCACAGTGTTAGTGTATAAAAATGCAACTGATTTTTATGTGTTGTTTTTGTGTTCTGCAAGTTTGTTGAGTTTATTTATTCTAAGGAGAAGCATCTTTAATGATGGAATTTCAGGTGTTGTGAAAATTGAGTGTAGAACAGGATATTTGTCTCATGCCTTTCCAGTTAACCCATGTAAGCCTCAAAACTTGGAGCACACAAAGAGTATGAACTTCGTAATGTAATTATTTCATATCTTTAATGCATCAGTTCCTTCAAAATTTAGTTTAAAGGTTGAGAAGTCAAAGGCCGATACTCTTTTAGGAATAAATATTCTAACACATTATGGTATGCTGAACAAGATGAAGAATTTATAGGTAGGTACTAATTTTTAAGTCAATGTGTAGTTAGTAATTGAAAATACTAAACCGGGAGAAATAAGGCTCCTCTAATTTCTATACTATAGAAATGTAGAAACATTAAGTTACCTTGGTTCACAAATCTAGTAAATGAAAGATTCAACACTTAACCTCAGGTCACTTGATTCCTGTGGTGAGATTTTCAATAATGAAAAATAAAAGTAAACCAATTCAGTATGGAACTCAAGAAGTTAGAAAATGAATAGCAAAATAAGTGAGAGCAGATTGAAGAACTAAAAAATAAAACAGAAGCTGATGTCTCAAAAGAAAAAAATAGAGTCAATGATAAAATCACAATATGATAACTTGAAAACGACTGTAATACTAACACAACTCAGAAAAAAAGTGAGAAGGGACAAATACACACACACAAATGCAACATAATTAAGTTGAACTTATTTCAGGAATGTAAGGAAGATTTCATTTTTGAAACTCTAATAATGTAATGCTTCACATTAACAAATTTTAAGAGACCCAAAGATGTCTCATGCCTGCTCTGATGATTTACTATGGATATGGGAATGATTCACTGTAACTGTAAGTATGTGTGTATTTATGCAGAATCATCCAATTTTGGTGGCTATCAAAAATACTTGGGTTCTTTCTCTCAATTTGACCCCAAACATAGATATAATGTGTTCTTAGTCTTATATCTCTTGTTGCATTTAGATTTACCTAAGTATAAGAAGGAAATGATGAATTTATTTAACCATATTTATGTTGAAGTCTTGGCTTTTATATTACTCTTTGTATATTTGTCTTTTATTGTGAGCTGCTCCAAATTTTATTCTTGAAACTGCTGGAGGCATAGTTTGAATGTAAGGATTGTATAGACTTTTAATCCCTGAAATCCTTCTTAAAATTATTCTCATTTCTGTTCTTAAATCTATCACGATCTTCTGAAGTAGCCTTATAACTGTGACTAGATATGCACACACCACACCATGGTTTAAATAATGTTAAACATTAGGAAGAATCAAACTATAATCCTGTTTATAAGACACTTTTACACTGCTTTATTTGAACAGCTGTGTTTTAGACTCTTTTATTTTATTTTATTTTGAGTTGCGGGGTGCATGTGAGGATTTAATATATGAGTAAGTTGCGTGTAGATGTGGTTTGGTCTTCTAGTGTGCTCTCACTCCCTCTGGTACCCAGGGTGTGCCCTTTATCCCTCTTCCCCCTTTGTCTCCCTCCTTTAGAAGTGTCCAGGGTCTGTTGTTCCCACCTTTGTACTCATGTGTCCAGTGATCAGCCTGCTTATACATGAGAACACATGGCATTCAAATTTTTTTTGTTTCCATGAGAGTTCACTTAGAATGATGATCTTCAGCAGCATCTATGCTGCTGCAAAGGATATGGTTTTGTTCTTCTTTATGACTGCATAGTATTCCATCATGTACATGTACCACATTTGCTTTCTCCAGTCCATTTCTGATGATCATCTGGGTTGTTTCCACGTTTCTGCTATTGTGAATAGTGCTGCAATAAGTGTACACATCCAAAGGGCTTTTTTTTTGGTATAGGGATTTATGTTCCTCTGGGTATATTACCAGAAGTGGGATTGTTGGGTTGAATGGCTCAATTTTTAGTTCTTTGAGAAAACACCACACTGCTTTCAACAAAGGCTGAATTAGCTTTCATTTCCACCAACAGTATAGAAGCATTGTCTTTTCGCTGTGGTCTCACCAACACGTGTTGTTTTTTGAACTTTTAATGATAGCCGTCCTTACTGGTGTGAGGTGGCATCTCACTGTAGTTTTGATTTGCATTTCTCTGCTGAGCATTTTTCTCATATGTTTGTTGGCTGCTGAATATCTTCCTTTGAGAACTGTCTATTAATGTCCTTTGACCACTTTTTAATGGTAATGTTTGTTTTGTTTTGTTTTATTCCTGTCAATACATTTGAGTTCCTTGTAGGTCCTGGATGTTAGGGCTTTGTTGGATGCATTGCTTGCAAAAATTTTTCCCATTCTGTGGGCTATCTGTTTACTCTCATGATGTTTTCTTTGCTGTGCAAAAACATTTTAGGTTGATAAGGTCCTGACTGGTAATTTTAGATTTTACTGCACTTGATTTTGAGGACTTGACCATGAATTTTTTGCCTACTCTGATGTCTAAGCAGATGTTCCCTAAGTTTTCTTCCAAGAGTCTTTTAGTTTGAAGTTTAACACTTAAGTTCTTGATTTATTTTGAGGTTTTTAAAAATATGGTGTTAGATAGGGTTCTAGTTTTATTCTTCTGCATGTGCATCAAGTCCATTTGCTAAATATAGTTTTCTTGCCCCAATGTTTGTTTTTGTTGACTTTGTCAAAGATGAGCAGGTTGAAGATTCATGGTTTTATTTTCAGATTTCCTGTTCTGTTCCATGTCTATGTGTCTATTCCTGTACCAGTCCTATGCTGCGAAACTCCTTTATTGCAAGAAAGTTTCAGGGAACAGAAAGAGAGTATTCACTGGTGAGGAATAAAGTTCCAGTATCCTGCTGGTTTACAGAAGACTAGAAAACTTGTCAGTCTTCCTACAGTGCAATGTTCAAGTCAGGTACTTAATAATTGGGCTGGAAAGAATGCTTATACCACTACCTGGTAGTCATCTACTACATTGAAACTTGTATATTCTTTAAAATATGTTTCCTATCTTCTTTTGTTCAAAGACTTAGGCCTGCAATTATTTAATTGCTTTCCTAATAATTCCATTAGGATAAAATCATGCTTATTAACTTATTTTCTTAAAATATCTAAAAGGTTTATGAAGAAGTCATTTTGTCACCCTTCACCTCTAATTTTCTGAAAACAATATATACTGGAAACAACAGGCAACAAAGGTGTTGCTATCTGAGAGATCTGTATTCAAAACTATTAATGTTGCCATATGCTTGCTGAACACATGTGAGCTTTGCATTGTTATTTGTAAAATGTGACAATGATATCTTCTTTATTATTTTTGTTAAGAGAAATTTTCAATAAGGAATCCAATGAAACTGACAAGAAACAGATCAGTTATTAGTGAGGGTATTCCCAAAGGTAGATTAAGCATTTGACAAAATACAGCAACCATTTTTCATTAAACTCTTTGTGAATGAGGAATTAAAAGAAATATCCTCAATTTAATCATAAAGTGTTATACTTGATGGTGAAAAACTGGAGGCTTCCCACTTAAGGTCAAAAATAAGGAAATAATTCTTGTTCTTATTACTTCTATTTAATATTGTACTTGACAGTCCATCCAGTGCAATATGACAAGAGACAGAAAGAAAGGTGGATAGTTAGGAAAGGAAGAGGTAAATCTATCTTTATTTACAGATAAAATAGTTGTCTAAGTAGAAAATTGAGGGGAATCTTCAAAAAAAGCTACTAGAGTTAATAAATAAGTTTAACAATATTTCAGGATAAAAGATCAATTTATAAATCAAGTGTAGTCTTCTATTTATACAAGGAATAATCAGAAATTAAAATGGAAAATTATTACACTATACAAAAGCTAAGGGGATAAGTCTTATAAAATACACAAGTTCTGATCACCTAAAGCTACAAAATTCACTTAGAGAAATGAAGACCTACAAAATTTCAGAGGTAAACTATGTTCATGGATTGATAGATTAAATATTATTAAAATATCAATTCTTTCCCAAATTATTCTATAGATTCAATATAACCACAAAAAGTCCTTTCAGGTTTTTTGTTAAAATTAACAAGCTGATTCTAAAGTTTATATGGAAATGTAAAGGACCTAGAGAAGCCAAAACAACTTTGGAAAAGAACAAAATTTGGAAAGATAACACCAGATTTCAAGTCATCTTCTACAGTAATGAAGACAGTGCGACATTTGTGTACAGAAATACATATAAATTATTGGAACAGAATACAGAGTATGGAAATAAACCCACACCTATAGGGATGACTAATTTTTGACAAAGGCAACTCAATGGAGAAAGCATAGTTCTTTAACAAATAGTACAGGAATAATTAGACATTCATATGCAAAAAAAATCAACTTTGACCTTTACCTCACACTATGTACAAAAAAGTTATTCAAAGTAAGTAATCATAAACATAAAAATAAAACCTGAAACCATAACATTTTTGGAAGTAAACAGGAGAAAATTTTTGTAACCTTGGCCTAGGCAAGCATTTATTTTATATAATAGAAAAACAGGACCTATAAATTAAAAAAAAAAAAAGATAAACTGGACTTCACAAAAATTAAAATCTACCTTTCAAAGAACTCTGTTAATAGAGGTAATAGAACTATAGACTGAGAAAAACATTTTCAAATCACATATCTGATAAAGGGGTTTATTTAAATTATATAAAGAACCATCCAAATTCCATAACAAAAAAGAAACTACTAAAAAACTTGAACAGATACTTCAGCAAAGAAAATATAAGAATGGCAAACAGGCACATAAAAAGATGCTCGACATCATAATTATTATGGGTATGCAAATTAAAATCAGAATCAGATACTGCTACATACCTCGTAGAGCAAGGTTGACAAGGGCGTAGAGAGATTGGAACTTTCATATATTGCTGATGAATATAAAATAGTATAATTCCTTCGGAAAACAATTTAGCAGTTTCTTAATGTCAAATGTATACTTACCATATGATACAGCCATTCTACTCCCAGGTATTTACTCAAGAGAAATGAAATTGTATGTCTGTTCAAAAACTTAAGCACACATACTCATTGAAACTTTTTTTTGGTAACAGCTTCAAACAGGAACTAACTCAAATGCTCATCAACAGGTAAATGGATGAGCACATTTTAAAAAATTGTATAATAGACTAGTACTATTCAGTGATAAAAAGAAATGAATCATTAATCCATTAATACTATGGAAGAGCCGGGCTCAGTAGCTCAGCCTATAATCCTGCACTTTGGGAGGCTGAGGTGAGTGAATTGCCTGAGTCTGTGGGTTCGAGACCCACCTGGGCAACTTGGTGAGACCTCATCTCTACAATAAATCACAAAATTAGCTGGACATGGTAGTGTGTGCCTGTAGTTCCAGCTACTTGGAAGGCTGAGGTGGAAGGATTGCCGGAGCCCAGCAGGTCGAGGCTGCGGTGGCCGGGAACAGCCACTGCACTCCAGTCTGGGAGACAGAGTGAGACTCCAATTCAAAACACAAAAAACAAAAAACAAAAACACTGTGAAAGAATTTCAAAATAATTATGCTGAGTGAAAGACAGACCCACAAAAGAGTATATATGATTTTACTTATATAAATTATAAAAACAAACTAATTAACAGTAATAGAAGATTGTTTGGAAATGGGTACTGGAGGTAGGAAGATAATTAAGAGAAAGACTATAAAGAGATATGAGAAACTTTTGGGGTGAGGCAAATGTTCGTGATGATAGCTTCATAAGTCCATATGTATGCTAAATCTTATAAAACTTTAGGTATGTGTGGTTAATTTTTATGGCAGTTATACATCAGTACAACCATTAAAAATAAAGACATTGAGAAATAAATAAAGATATATCTTTTAGATGTCATAGAAGTCATTTAGCATGTCCCAAAATGCAAAATGTTCTAACTGGTATTAAACAATTTTTTAAGTATAGCTAACAGCTTTCTTCACCCATGTGATCTATTGCTTATTAGCAATTCAGCATCATCCCAACTTATTTTGCATTGTCTCCTGTATATCATAAAAGAATTTTGGAGCTGATTTTCCAGAATTTCTTTCTAGCATAATTCTGGGCTAGGTTGTGGCAAAGTGATTTGGCAGGAGGAGTAGAAGGAGAAGAGATATGTGACCCTGAACAATATCTGGGCCTGAATTTCATATTTAAGTCTGTATCTGAAAAACTATTCATATGTCAACTCTGGATATATCCTTTATCTAAATCTGTAAAGAGTGAACTCCAGTAAATAAACAAAGAAACTCCTCCATTTATATGTCTAGGTATAAATGTTTACAAGACCCTACAGAAAGTTGGGTCCTTCTCCCATTTTTATTGTAATAACATCAGAGGGGTTTTTTTGTTTTATAAAATTAAAGGTCATTGGAAGTAAGCATAAATACATGCTTGTTTTTGCTGCTGAAATTTCATAGAACACACTGGTTATGAAAATTTGTATAATCATGAAGACATTTTCTTAGGGTGATCCCAGAGCATTATCTTTATTCCTTGATGATCATCTTGGGCCTAGGACAATATTCATGAATAAAATCTTGTAAACAAGTATTATGCTTGCTGCAACAAAAGCACTTGGGAATTTCTAAAAAATACAACATTTTTTTTTTTTTGAGTTGGAGTCGCACTCTGTCACCCGGACTGGAGTGCAGTGGCCGCTCCCGGCCACCGCAGCCTCACCTGCTGGGTTCCAGCGATCCTTCTGCCTCAGCCTTCCGAGTAGTCGGAATTACAGGCATGTGCTTGTTTTCTAAAAAATACAACTATCTCATTCACAATAGTCACAAAAAAATGAAATACCTTGGCATCTTCCTAACCAGAGAAGTGAAAGATCTCTACAATGGAAATTACAAAACTCTGCTCAAAGAAATCAAAGATGACACAAACAAACAGAAAAATATTCCATGCTTATTGATTGCAAGAATCAATATTGTTAAAATGTCCATCCTACCCAAGGAAATCCACACATTCAATGCAATACTTTTCAGACCTGGAAACGGCAATACAGAAATTCATATGGAAACCAAAAAGAGCATGAATAGTCAAAACAACTCTCAACAAAAGAAGCAAAGCAAGAGATATCACACTTCCAGACTTTATACTTTATTATAAAGCTACAATTATCAAAACAGTCTGGTATTGGTACAAGAACAGGCACATAGACCAGTGGAACAAGGTGAAGATAGATTCTGGAAGCAAAACCTCAATTTCTCAATCAACTCATCTTTAACAAAGCCATCAACAACAACCACTGGGGATAGGAGACCCTATTCAGCAAATAGTGCTGAGAAAACTGGCTGGCCGCATGCAGAATGAAACAGGACCCCTACTTACCACCACACAAAAAAATCAACTCTAAAATATCTAAACATAATGCCTCAAGACTATAAGAATTTTAGAAGAAAATGCAGGAGATACCCTTCTGCACACTGGAATAGGCAGTTGATTCTCAATCATAACCCCAAAAGCGAATGCCATAAAAGATAAGATAGACAATGGAATCTTATCTAACTGAAAAGCTTTTGCAAAGCAAAAGAAACTATCAAGAGAACAGGAAGACAAACCACAGAATAGGAAAAGATTTTTGCTAACTGTATATCTGACAAAGGTCTAACATCCAGGATCTACAAGGAACTTAAACTAATTGAAAAGGAGAAAAAAAAACCCTATTAGAAAGTGAACAAAAGACATGAATAGACACTTCTCAAAAGAAGACATGTGAACAGCCAACAGATACATGAAAAATACTCAGTCTCAAAAAAAAAAAGAAAAATACTCAGTCTCACAGTCTCACTAGTCATCAGAGAAGTGCAAATCAAAACCACACTGCGATACCACCTAATTCCAATAAAAATGGCCATCATTAATAAATCAAAAAACCACAGATGCTGGCGAGGATGTGGAGAAAAGGGAATGCTTCTACATTGTTGGTGGGAGTATAAACTAATTCAACCTCTATGGAAAACAGTGTGGCGATTCCTAAAAGAACTAGAAATTGATCTTCCATACCATCCAGCAATCCCCCTTCCAGGAATATATCCAGAGGAACTCAAATCATTCTACAAAAAAAGATACCTGTACATGCATGTTTATTGTAGCACTATTCACAGTAGCAAAAATATGGAACCAAACCTGCTACCCATCAAACGTGGACTAGATAAAAAAAATTGTGGTACATATACACGATGGAGTATATGCAGTCATAAAGGACAAAATTATGAACTTCTTCAGGAACTTAGATAGGTTCTATCACAGAAAAAAAAATTATACCACATGTTTTCACTCATATGTGGATCCTGAACATTTATCACAATACTACAAGAGAGGGATCAGTAGTCGCAGGACACTGCTTGGGATGCAGGGGGTGGAACACATAACAACACTAAGGGTACCTGATCCTAAACCAGGGGAAGTGAGGACCACTGGCAGGCCCAAACATCACCTGCATATAGAGCACTTACGCACCTAAACTTGACTTGTACCCCACATCTTTACAATAAATTAAAGAAAAAATACATCTTTTTTGCTTTCAATCCTGAAACAGTGGTTTTTAAAGTGACTGATGAAATCCCAGTATCTGAAGTTTTAAATCACTCCCATATTAACTTTGTTCTCAAAAAGCCAGTCTTGAGAACTTCTGCTACTACTCAGGCAAGGAAGAAGAGAGTTACTAACGAATGATCCAATCTTTTGATGCAAATCCACATCTGAGTTCCCTACATAATGGGGGGAAATTATCAGGTTAAAGTTTGGCAACAAAATGTTGGCAGGTGGGCCACAGTAGAAAGCATCCTCAAGGCTAGATCTCTGTTGGAGTACAGCCTTAATACTCGTTGCCCGATTGGCATAGGCTAGTCCCCTTATTTTGGAATCATTGATATCATAGAGGAATAAAATATTGATCTCAGATCATTCTCCAGGTATTCAGTAACTTCATGGTGTTTCTTCTATTTAGGATTCATATTTTTCGCTTTTTAATGATTCTGAAATTCAGAAATATTTGGTGATTGAAAAGATAGTGTGACTTTTTCCCTTGAAAAGGTCTTATTAAAAAGATAGCATACCTTACAATTGATATTATTTTAGAACTTAGGAAATACTATGTTTCAAGTAGTAGTGATTATACAACAAAGGCTGTTTATTCATTATTTTTGTTTCATTTAACATATTTATTGGACACATAGTAATTGTCATTCACTGCTCTACATGTTGGGATGCAGTGCTGAAAAATATGGAATCACTCAATACTGATGTGATTTCTTTTTTAAAAAAATATTTTTGAAGAGATTTATCCTGAACCAAATGTGAATGACCTAGGTTGGTGGCACAGTCCCAGGAGGACCTGAGAACATGTGTTCAGATTGGTTGAATTACAGCTTGGCTTTATACATTTTTAATGAGACAGAAGTTACAGACAAAACATAAATTAATACAATCTGAAGTTTATATTGGTTGGGCCCAATAAGGTGGAGCATCTCCAATTTGGGAAGGCAGGGGAGGGGGGGGGGTTGGTTATAGGTCACAGGTGGATTCAAAGAGTTTCTGATTGGCAATTGACAGAAAGAGTTAAAAATAGTTTGAAATCGGTAAAATGAAATGCTTTAGTTAAGATGGGGGAGGGGTGAGGAAGCCAAGGTTCTTTTTTTTTTTTTAACCCCATTTGATAAGTTCTTTCTTTTTTTCACATTTTAATAGCTTTGAGTGATACAAACAGTTTTGGTCTGGGCTTTAAGTGCACACACCACCCTCAACTGTGCACACTGTACTCAACAAGTGATTTTTGGACCCTCTATCGCTTTCCTCTCCTCCTTTGGAGTCTCCAGTGTCCATGACACCATTCTCTATGTCTTTGCAGATCTTTAGTTTAGCTCCCACTTATAAATGAGAACGTGTGGTGTTTGGTTTTCTGTTCCTGAGTTAGTTCCCTTAGAATGACAGTCTCCAATTCCATCCAAGTTGCTGCAAAATACATTATTTTATTCTTTTTGATAGTTGAATAGTATTTCATAGTGTATATATACCACATTTTCATTATCCACTGATTGGCTGATGGACATTTAGGTTGATTCTACATCTTTGTAATGTGAATTGGGCTGTGATGAACATGCCAGTGCAGGTGTCTTTTTCATACAACGACCACTGTTTCTTTGGGTAGATACCTAGTAGTGAGATTGCTGCATGTAATGGTAGATCTACTATACTTGTTTGAGGAATTTCCACACCACTTTCCATAGAGACTGTACTAATTTACACTCCCACCAACAGTGTATAAGCATTTCCTTTCCTCCACATCTGTACCAGCATCTATTGCTCTTTTATTTTTTATTAATGGCCATTCTGACTGGTGTGAGGTAATATCTTCTTGTGGTTTTAATTTGCACTTCTCTGATGATGAGTGATTTTTGAGCATTTTTTCATGAGTTTGCTGGCTGTTTGTGTATCTTCTTTTGACAGATAGACATGCCGTTATCCCATTTTTTAATGAATTATTTGCTTTTTATCTTGCTGATTTGTTTGAGTTCTTTGCTGAGTCTGGATAATATTTGTCAAATGTATAGTTTGTGAATACCTCTTTCATTCTGTAGGTTGTCTATTTGCTCTGTTGATTTTCTCTTTTGTTATGCAGAAGGTTTTTAGTTTAATTAAGTCCCTCTTGTTTATTTTTGTTTTGGGGGTTTTAGCCATAATTTTTTTTTGCCTAAGTTGATATCCAGAAGAGTTTTTCCTATGTTTTCTTCTAGGATTTTTGTGGCTTCTTGTCTGACATTTAAGTCTTTAATTTATCTTAATTTTTGTATATGGGAAGAGTAGGGAGCAAATTTATTTTTTTCTGCATGTAGCTAAAAGATGTGATTTCTTATTACTTCCTCTGATTGAACCAAAACCCTTGCCTGACATTCCAATGGATTATAAGCTGTCTCACAAAGGATACATGAAAATATAAAAGTCTGTAATAAAATGTAAGAAAATGTGTGTCTTCTCAGTTTCAGAAATACCCTGGGATGTTCTGCTAAGGAAATTCCATGTCAGGCTGTGTCCCAAGAAGAAAATAGACTATAGAGAGTATGCAGTTGTCCTTCAGATTTTCAAGGTCCACCTGAGACTGGCATGTGCCTTATAAATGAGATCAAGATTCAAACCTATGGACTTCGCAGCAACTTGGATGGATTCAGAGTCTATCATACTCAGTGATCTATCCCAGAAACAAAGAACAGAGTACCATATGTTCTCACTCATAAGTGGACTTTGAACAATTATAATGCTGTAGGAAAGGAGTTGGCAGTAGTAGGAAACTGCCAGGGGAGAGGGTTGGGGTTGTCAGTTGAAGGAAACTGCCAGGGGAGGGAGGGGCTCACCTCATCAATAAGGGTACCTGCATAACGAACATTTGCATACCTAACCCTGAATAGTACCCCACATCTTTAAAATAAAGAAAAATAAAAAAAATAAATTTAAAAAATGAGGTCAGGATTAAGGACATATTTGGGACTTTTGGAAAGAGCTAAAAATAAGGAAATCCATTCCAGTTCAGTCCCTGTCCACCAGGGGGAGTGGCTTCCTTACACAAATTCATTTCCTGTGAGAGTTGCATTTCACCCTCACATTTCTTCATGTTAAGAAGTGAGAACATATTTTGGTGACAATCTAAAGATGAACTTTTCTCCAGGCTTAGTGACTGTAACACTCTTACTGCTTGGTAAGTAAAATGCCTCTTAAAATTTGCACTCTTCCTTTTTGTGTGTCAGCAAAATTATTAACCACAGTTTATATAGAACTGTATGCCTAAGGTCAAAGAGATCTCTTTTTCTGCCCTCTAGGAAAAATCCGTGGAGACTCAGTGACTCAGATGGAAGGCCAAGTGGTCCTCTCAGAAGGGACTTTCCTCACTATAAACTGCACTTACACATCCACAACGTACCCAACTCTTTTCTGGTATGTCCAATATCCTGGAGAAGGTCCACAGCTCCTTCTGAAAGCTGCAAAGGCCAACGAAAAGGGAAGCAACAAAGGCTTTGAAGCCACATACAAAAAGGAAACCACCTCCTTCCACTTGGAGAAAGCCTCAGTCCAAGAGTCAGATTCAGCTCTGTACTACTGTGTTCTGGGTGACACAGTGACAAAAACTGCAGGGGGAGCTGAGCACAAACTCTGAGCTGCATGGTTTCTGCACAGTCTCTGGGTGATGCAACATTCATGCAAATAGTCAGAGCAGAAGAACAGAAGTGAACATTCCCATACCCAGTTTTTTACTAGGGAAATTGAAAACAGGCTGACACCAAATAGTTCCTCATCTAGACTCAAAGGAATTTCAAGGTAAAATGAAGTAACCTGTGGTGTGATCTCTGTGCTCATCCCCACCCCTCAAAATTCAGCTCCCACATCTCATTCCAGGTCACCTTGGTAGATATTGTCATATATTTTTACAGAGCCAAATATGCCAGAGAAGGTGGAATCTGTGTAATTTCTCCCTAACAGAGTATATCAGGAGAAATAGGAGAGCTATTTTATACTGTCTCCCCACACAGCAAACAAGATTCTTAACACAGAGAGAAGAAAAGATAAGAAAGGAGGAGGAAGAGACTCTTACATGTAACAAAACAAAGCAAAGAAAGAAAAACATCATTTATCATAGAGAGAAAAGTTTCTTTGTTTTGGTAAATCAGATAGCAGACACAGGCCAATGTCCCAAGAGAAAGGGAGGGATCAAAGCATAAATGAAGAAATAACCTGTGTAAATAATGAGTATCCCCAACTGGTTACATAGATCAGTAACTTTGTTGTTGGCTTCCTAACAACAAAGTTTCAAGTAAGTTATGTAGTTTTACAGTGCCAATGGAAGACTAAGCATAAATATTTATATCTGTATCCCCATTAAATCCTGTTAAAAAGACAAAAATTTTAAAAGGGCATAAACTCACAAAAAGAATACAAAAGGAGATGACAGCAACAACATTTTGGAGGGTGATTACTTCACTGTTTACATAATTTTACCTTGAAATGTCTTTGACCCTGGATGAGGAACTATTTGGTGTCAACCTGTGTTCTAAATTTCCCTAATGAAAAGCTGTGTATGCAGAAGAACTCAAATCACTCTATAAAAAAGATACCTGTACATGTATGTTTATCACATCATTGTTCACAATAGCAAGAACATGGAACCAACCATGCTGCCCATCAAAAGAGGACTGGATTAAAAAATGGTGGCTCAGCCTATAATCCTGAGCCTTTGGGAGGCTGAGGTGAGTGGATTGCCTGAGCCCGTGGGTTCGAGACTCACCTGGGCAGCGAGACCTCATCTCTACGATAAATCAAAAAATTAGCTGGGCGGGGGGGGGCATG
>NW_007255759.1:0-33339 GCF_000164805.1 Carlito syrichta | reverse complement strand
TGGGAAACTGCGGGGGTGGGAGGGGTCGGGGAGCTGGGATTGGCAGTAGTGGAAAACTGCCTGGGGAAGAGAGGGCACACCTCATCAACAAGGGTACCTGCATAATGAATATTTGCATACCTAATCCTGAATTGTACCCCACAATTTTATTTATTTACTAATCCTGAATTGTACCCCACAATTTTATTTATTTATTTCTATCTGTTTATTTTTATTATAAAGATGTGGGGTACAATTCAGGGTTACATATATAAACACTGATCACGCAGGTACCCTTGTAGATGAGGTATGCCTCTCCCTCCCCTAGCAGTTTCCCTCAACTGCCATTTCCTGCCCCCACAGTTTCCCACTACTGCCAATTGCTTTCTTATAGCATTATAATTGTTCAAGGTCAACTTATGAGTGAGAACACATGGAACTCTGTTCTTTGGTTCTGTGATAAGTCACTGAGTATGATTGACTCCAAATCCATCGAAGTTGCTGCAAAGTCCATACATTAGTCCTTCTTTATGGTTGTATATATGTACCACAATTTTTTTATCCAGTCCAGCTTCGATGGGCAACATGGTTAGTTCCATGTTTTTGCTATTGTGAATAGAGCTGCAATAAACATACATGTGCAGGTATCTTTTTTGTAGAATAATTTGAGTTCCTCCAAGTATATTCCCAATAGGGGAATTGCTGGGTCACATGGAAGGTCAATTTCAAGTTCTTCCAGAAGTCACCACACTGTCTTCCAAAGAGGTTGTACTAGTTTGCATTCCCACCAGCAGTGTAGAAGCTTTCCTTTTTTCCCACATACTCGCCAGCATCTGTTGTTGTTTGTTTTATTAATGATGACCATTCTTACAGGGGTTAAGTGATATCTCAATGTGTATCCCACAATTTTAAAATAAAATACGAAAATTAAAAAACACAATAAAAGTAATAAATAGCAATATATGAGTAGCAGCATAAATTTAAAGATTACCAAAAAATATTTTGGCACCATAATTTTATAAAACAATAAATAATAATACCTTAATGCAAAAAAGAGAAAAACTGGATAAAGGGATGTTCGCTATGGAGAAATAAAAACGTGCTTAGCAATCCAGGTAAGAAGGAAACTTTGGGATTTGCCTATTTTTATTTTTTTTTTCTTTGCAAGGATGAGCACAAAGACCACTTCATGGTTTATTTAATTTTACCTTGAAATTTCTCTGACCCTGGATGAGGAACTACTTGGTGTCAGCTTGCTTTCGGTTTACCTAATGAAAAGCTGGGTATGCAAATGCTCACCATGGAGAGATGAAACTTTGCATAGCAGACCAGATAAAGAAGAAACTTGGGCACAGTGAAAGAAGCCAACAAGGAGCACCCCAATGTGTGCTGTATTGTTGTGGAAAAGTTTACGATTCTGAAGCACCACTGACCTTTGAATAATTGGGGAAGATGATACTGTGTGTATGTGTATTGAGAGTATTGGAAAAGAGGTTATGCACAAGATCTATGTCTCTCCAGTCTTGTAGGCAGTGGTATCCTGTGTCTTCATCTTTCTTGTGAACTCAGGAAGAGCTGTTAGTTCTTCAGCTCTTCAGCGTTTTCTTGTGGCAACTTCCAAGATTTTCATACAGAACCAGAAACTGGGAATCATCTGCTATTGCCTTTTGAATATAAATTTTAAGGTTTATTATTTACATTAAGAAAACTGATCATATGACTGTCATCTATCTGTCTATCTATTTATCTATCTTTCTATTCATGTTTTTTAAAAGTTTGTTATTATAGTTTGACTTTATTTTTGGTCCAATGGCATTGTGAGAACTGGCAAGTTCATATTCTGCCTGGCAGACCATTAAGATGAAGACACAGGGAAGAGTTGATTTTGTAGCTTGAGTTTGAGTCTAGTCTGGATGATGAATTCGTTCTTATTTGGGAGACCTCAGTATTTTTCTCTTAAGACATTCAACTTATGGATAAGTTCCCTCACATTATGGAGGGTATCTGCTTCGCTGAAGCCTACTGATTTAAATGTTAATCTCATCTAAATAAAATACTTTTACAGTGTCATCTAGACTAAACTAGCATAAACTCATATGAAGATCAAATATCTGAGTACGGTGGATGCTCCCTTACAACCTAAGCACTCATCCACTTTAGTAGTAGTAATCCAGAACACCAGTTTTAGATTTGGGAAGCACCAGTTGTAGTGGTTAACTTTACATGTTGTATGAGGATATTGCTATGTTATGTAGACACAGTGGATCCGTAAAATTAACCATCACATCCTAATCAAGTGGACATATAACTGAGAACCTTATACATATGTCTTGTTAATAATCTACTGTACTTACATAGACATATAAGGGCTTATATTCTATATCACATTGCAAATGGTGAGGAGGAAATCTAGCAAAAAGCATAAACAGAGGTTTTGAGAAACTGTAACTCTGATGCCAAGGTGGTAGTGTTTGCACTGGCCCTGCCTGTAAGTCTGAATGTGTATAGAATAGCTACATCTATTCTCTGATTGGCTGGGGAAACTCTCTGAGAAATACTTTATTTAATGTCAAAAAAAGATATCTAATAGACAAGTCAGTTTTGGGGAGGGGACTTCTACAGAATAAAATTGGAAAAGCATCTGAGGACTTCCTTCATGGTTTTGTGGCTTTATTTTTGTTGTTATGGAGAGTTTTAACCAGGTTGAACACAGGAAGTTTAGGGAATATTTTTGAAGTATTTGGGGCAAAGATATAGGGGACTGGGCTAGAAAGAGGGAAGAAAATGGGACCATTTTCTAGTTCCCCTAGGATTCATTGTGAGGAGTAAGGAAGGGGTGCAAATAAAAAAGCATTGCAATTGGATGATTGATCCCTTAAGTCTCACTTTGCTTTCTGAATAGGGGTGAGTAGCAAAAACCAAATGGAGCATGGTCCTCAATCTCTGATCATCCAGGAGGGAGACAACTGCACTCTTCAATGCAATTATACAGTGAACTCTTTTAACAACTTAAAGTAGTACAAGCAAGATACTGGGATGCTGGAGTCCAGTTCCAGGGAGAGAGTCAGGGCTTGAGACGGGGGAATCAGGAAGCGACGAAAAAGAAAAGACGAAAACGACAGGATCCTTCTTCCTGGGGAGAGTTCAAGATTCTGCCAATTTTTATTTATTTTTCACAAACTTATATAGGTTTTCCACTCAGCCTTGTACCCACAAATGTATCTTATGTTGCTAACCAAACACCCATGTACATCCTTTTTGCACTCACAATAAGTTTGACTTTTAACAATTTCAATCACAGGTGGTGTTTTTCTTAAGTCAAACATTTATGAACATCCTGGTTTTCTTCCTAACTTTCTTATAACTATTTACTATTATAGGCCTATAATATCCTTACCCTATAAAGCTAAACCTTAACCCTGTCTTATTTAATTTACTTACTACTATATATTTATTTCTATAAATCTTATTTCTATCCTTATATCCCTATATTTTCTTAACTATCACTTATACTATTATGTATCTCTTATCTTATTAGTTTATCTTATCTTACTATCTTATTATTAATATTCTAAATTCTATCTTCATTAAACTACTTATTTAATCCTAAAATATCTTAACCTATTTTTTATCTCAAACGGTTGTTTTCTACCAGCTCTCAGCTGGGGTCTGTTATTTATGAGGAAGTGGTTGACTCGTTTTTCTCGGCCTCCTGCTGTTACTGAAAAACATCCTTACACACCCTAAGGGGCACCCCTTTTGCTGCAATCTCACCTCCATTATGCCTAGGTATAATTTTTGCTGTCAAATGCCATCATCCATTTGCACATCTATTATCTCAATTAAAGAGGGAACATTCTCAAGCTTATGTATGCAATCCTTCAAAGTTAGGGAAGGTCCATCGACAGGATCCATGGGGCTTTGCCCCCATCATGGCCGCATTTTACTGAGGCCTTGCTCCCAGCCGGCATTTTTCCTGTTTTCAGGTCCTTTTTACCTTACTTTTACTAGTGATTGTGGATCCCGGCACTGGGAGTGGTCCTTTTTCCCTGACAATCATGGCTTATGATGAGAGTACAAAGTCTAATGGAAGGTACATAGCAACTCTGGATACAAGCGCTAAGCTGGGCACATCACAGCCTTCCAGCTCAGTGATTCAGCCTCCTACATCTATGTGGTGAGCATGGTGTGCTCCCCAGGCACTTGCAGCCAGTGCCCAAACCTGTACCTGGAGGTTGTCAAGGAGGCTTAAGAGTTATTTTGATGCAGAATATAATTTCACAAGTTAGTTAGTCATGACTCTCAGTCATGACTGTTTTTTTTTGTTTGTTTGTTTGTTTTGAGTTGGAGTCTCACTCTGTTGCCCAGACTGGAGTGCAGTGGCCGCTCCCGGGACCGCAGCCTCGACCTGCTGGGCTCCCGCGATCCTTCCACCTCAGCCTTCTGCGTAGCTGGAATTACAGGCACGCGCTACCACGCCTGGCTAATTTTTTATTTATTGTAGAGATGAGGTCTCTCCAAGTTGCCCAGATGGATCTCGAACCCGTGGGCTCAGGCAATCCACTCACCTCAGCCTCCCAAAGGTGCGGGATTACAGGCTGAGCCACCAAGCCTGGCTCATGACTGGTTTTGAGCTTGAACCTAGAGGTTTACATAGCATAAAGATATTCTCACTCAACACAAAAAATTAGCTGCTACATCTGGCTGTTCTCAAGGGCACTACTAAAACTAAAGTAGATGATAGTTTTGGTTGGAAAGGAGAGACTAGCTTGGTCTAGGGTCCATTTACCAGTAGAATGAAAGGACAAGTTTATGTGGCTGATGGTGATATTTTGATGGCCCCCACACCGATATCCAGTCTTCATTTTATGGTTATGCAAGTTCTCTGAAAGCATCCCATGCCAACTTCTTAGATGCGTCCTGTGGGGAGAGATCTGCTTTGCCAATGTAGCCATGCTCTAGATTAAGGTGTCTCTCCAGGTGCCACACCAACTCATTTAGCACCTTTCTTTTTTCTTTTAATTCTAAAGATATGGGGTACAAGTCAGGATTAGGTACATAAGTGGTCTATGTACAAGTGAAGTTTGGGCCTCCCACCGGTCCTCACTTCTCTTGGTTTAGGATCCGGTACCCTTAGTGATGTTATGTGCTCACCCTCCTCTCCTCCCGTGGCAATGTCCTCACCCTGATCCTTCAGAGGACATTTCTGTTCAGACTCAGCAAAACTTTTTAAAAACAATACATGAAAATAAAAGGTAAATGACACATAAATTTTTTTCTTTTGTAGGTGTATGGAAAAATATTCTTTGTTTCTGTTTTAATTAGGTTACAACAAAATCTTTAATATTTAAGCTTTTCTAAGACATTTCTTTTTCCATTCAGGCATATGACTATCCTACTCTAAATTTATATATATTGTTAGAACATTCCTCAATTACCATTACAAGAACTCCTTTAATTTCCTAATAAATATCCACAAAGGAAAACTCTTATGATAAAAACAGATGTCATTTGTCCTATGAGCGATTTTTTTTTTTTTGTCTCAAGTGATAGTAGAAGTCACAGGATTAAAAAAAATTAAAATTAAATAGAGTCTTAGCAGTATCTTTTTGGTACCCTCTTCTCCTAATTTCATTTTCTCCTTTCTTGAGGATGTGAATTAACATATTTAATTAGCATTAAAATGTAGATTCTGTCTGTGCCCTCTCTGACTTTACTCATTTCATGATGTCTTTCATACCAAATGTGTTGTGCTGCTTAGTCCTGTCCAACTGACTCCATGAAAAATAGTTCATGTTTCCAAAACTTTTAAACAGGTGAAGCATTTCAAGTCAGATATAGGGAATGTCACCATTTAGCACACGATTTGTTGACTCTGCAGCAAAAATAAGAGAAAATAAATTGAGTGGGCAAGAGCAAGAGCTTAGGAGCCAGGCTGCCTGGGTTCGAATCTGATTTTGGATGCTTATATCTGTGCGATGTTGCCAAGTTACCTCATTTTGCTGACTCCAAGAGGTAGTGGGGATTAAATAATTTTACATGTGTGAAATGCTGACCCATAGTAAATGTTCAGTATAGCTGATTACAAAAACTGTTATAAAATCCTCTATATTTTTAAAGTTCTTTTTTAATTATAAAGATGTGGAGTACAATTCAGGGTTAGGTATACAAACATTGATTATGCAGTTACCCTTGTTGATGAGGTATGCCCCTTCTTCCCCTAGCAGTTTCCCTCAACTGCTATTCCCATCCCCCTCCCCTGACAGTTTTCCACTACTGCCAATCCCTTTCTTAAAGTATTATAATAATTGTTCAAGGTCCGCTTATGAGTGAAAACATATGGCATTCTGTTCTTTGTTTCTGTGATAAATTACTGAGTATGATTGACTCTAAATTTATTCAAGTGTCTGTGAAGTCCATACGTTTGTCCTTCTTTATGACTGCATAATATTCCATTGTGCGTATGTACCACATTTTTTTTTATCCAGTCCAGCTTTGATGGGCAACATGGTTGGTTTCATGTTTTTGCTATTGTGAACAGAGCTGCAACAAACATACACGTGCAGGTATTTTTTTTGTAGAATGATTTGCGTTCCTCCGGGTATATTCCCAGTAGGGGAATTGTTGGGTTATATGGAAGGTCAATTTATAGTTCTTTCAGAAATCACCACACTGTCTTCCAAAGAGGTTGTACTAGTTTGCATTCCCACCACCAGTGTAGAAGCGTTCCTTTTTCGCTGCATCCTCGCCAGCATCTATTGTTGGATATCCTCTATATTATTAAGAAATAAAATTCACTTATTTTCAAGAAGAGAAGAATTATCCTCCCAGTGGTTAATCATTTAGTAAATATGCAAGAAAAGAATACATATTCACCTAGAATAATTCTGAAGCCCTTATATACAATATGCTGTATCAGGACCTTTGATTCTACTGATAAGCATTATAAAATATTGCTTTTACCCATAATAAACTTACCAGAATAAACTTATAAACTAATTAGGGGACAAGATAAAATACATGAAAACTTAACTAATATGTCAAATTCTCAAGTATGTGGAACCATAGATTTATTTATTTTTATTTTTATTTTTAATTATAAAGATGTGGAGTACAATTCAGAGTTAGGTCTACAAACGTTGATTATGCAGGTATCTTTGTTGATAAGATATGCCCCTCCCTTCCCTAGTAGTTTCCCTCAACTGCCAATCCCACCCCCTCCCCTAACAGTTTTCCATGATTGCCAATCCCTTTCTTATAGTATTATAATTGCTCAAGGTCCGCTTATGAGTGAAAATATATGGTACTCTGTTCTTTGTTTCTGTGATAGTATGATTGACTCTAAATTCATCCAAGTTGCTGTGAAGTCCATATGTTTATCCTTCTTCATGGCTGCATAATATTCCATTGTGTATATGTACCACATTTTTTGGACCAGTCCAACTTCGATGGGCAACAAGGTTGGTTCCATGTTTTTGCTATTGTGAATGGAGCTGCAAACAAACATATCTTTTTCACAGAATGATTTGAGTTCCTCTGGATATATTACCAATGGGGGAACTGCTGGGTCATATGAAAGGTCAATTTCTAGTTCTTTCAGAAATCGTCACACTGTCTTCCAAAGAGGTTGCACTAGTTTACATTCCTATCAGCAGTGTAGAAGCATTCCTTTTTCTCCACATTTTCGCCAGTATCTGTTGTTGTTTGTTTTATGAATGAGGGTCATTCTTACCGGGGTTAGGTGGTATCTCAATGTGCTTTTGATTTGCATTTCTCTGATGATGAGTGAGGCTGAGTACTTTTTCAGGTGTCTGTTGGTTGCCTGTATATCTTCTTTTGAGAAGTGACTATTCATATCTTTTGCCCACTTTTTAATGGGGCTGTTTGCTTTTTTCCTTTTGGAGCATTTGAGTTCCTTGTAGATCCTAGATGTTAGGCCTTTGTCAGATATACAGTTGGCACCTATTTTTTTCCCATTCTGTGGACTGTCTCCCAGCTCTCTTGATGGAACCATAGATTTAAAGTTTTCTCAGGAGCTCACTGTGGCACAGAAAAGACAAGAAGTAACATTATGGGAAAATAAAAAACATCATGAAGTTTTAAAGGACAGACACACATTGAATGTATTCATTATACAATTATTTATTAAACAAATGATAAGTAGTAGATGTTTTACAGGTGTCAATAGTAGAATAAGGAACAAAACAGATAAATATAGACACCAAAAGACCTTTCCTCGTGTGGTTGAATCAAGATTTGTCTACAGTGCTCACTTTCTTTTACAGGAATATCTTGTGAAGTTTGTGTTCCAACATAAGCATTCATTTCACTTGCTTGCTTTAGTGACTGGCAGGTTTCATGAGGTGAATAAAGGCATATGAATTAAGTGCTGTACCTATCACTAAAGCAGGTGATCATGGACGAATTTACTTAAACTTAGTGTACCTATACTTCATCAATATAGTAACATATACATCACCACATGGTTTAAAGATTGTATTAAATTAAAATAATTTTATCAAATCATTGAATTGTATTAGTAGAAAATAATTTTTCAACTAATGGTAATTATTCTGGAATGTAGATGAGATGATACAATGAATATAATTTATTTAAGATAAAATAATAAAATTTAAATATAGATTAAGCCATAACTCCCTACTCTCCAGCTACTGACTATGTTATTTTACTAATTATGTTATTTGTTGTATATGTATGAGTTGTATGACTCAGAGTCAGTCATTATTTAAAATTTGACATATCTCACCCAATTATTTGAACCAACTGTAACTGCCTTCTTGTTTGACTTATTTATCTCATAGTTTTTATGCACAGAAAATGAAAATTTCTTGCTTCTGTTATAACTTATTGCAAATTGTAAGATGAGTCCACAAGAGTCTGATGGAGCTGGGTTCAGACATAACACCATTATACTGAGGTACAGTGCCAATAACTACGTACTTGCCTGGGAGCTCATTTAACAGGTTTCTGTATTGGAAAAGGAAAGAAAACAAGTTTTCTAGGTTTTCTTGTGGGATTAATACTTTTTAGTCATTCAATTTATAACTTTTGTATGATAGATGATCAAGACAAAAGGAAACAACATTCTAGGACACAAACAATAGGTGCAGTTCTCCAACAAATTGGCACGTGATCCTGACATTGTCCCTTTCCTTGTTATTTCCTCAGAAATTGGAGGTAGCTGTGTGATCTATACACAGGGGAATGGATCTAGTTTTCTGGTTGACTGGGAGACTCTAAGCTTCCTGAAACAATAGAATTATGCATATGATCTCAGAGAAACAAGCTATTTGGCTTGGTAGTGTTTGAAGACACCCAGACTTCAACCAGAGTGTTCAGAGAGTCTGATGAATACAAAAATGGAGAAGCCCTCAGGAGTTTCATTTGTGATTTTTTTTTTTCTTGGCAGCTATACTGTGAGTTGGTGGCACTCTGGAAATATCAATGAAAAGAGCAGATTGCAGTATATTCTCCATAAGTCTAAAAATTATAAATGAATGTTTAGAGTCTGCATGGTCACCCATGGGTCTGTGAAAAGAGAGTATATCTTCCAAAAATAGTCAGTTATGAATGCATCACCTCTGCCTTTGGTTCTCTGTTTAAACAGGAAAAAGAACAAACTAAGACTTGCTGGAGCAGATAGAGTCCCTCATTCCTGAGTATTCAGGAGGGAACCCACACCATTCTTAATTTTACATATCAATGAAAAGTGCTCTACAGCTTTTACTGGTTCTGACAGGATTCTGAGAAAGGACTTGTATCTTTGACTTTAATTCAATCAAACCAGAAAGAGAAAGGAGACGAAAATTTTAAAGAACTTCTTGGAAAAGAGAAGTTACATAGTGTTTTTAATGTCCTGCCTCTCATCCTGGAGATTCAGTCATGTACTTCTGTGCTTTGTGGCTGACAGTGTTCCCCAAGCACCTGAAAACTGTACCAGAACCTGCAGTTGGGCCTCTCGACACAGGTGAGAATGAAGGGTTTTGTTTGTTTGTGTGTTTGTTTTTTGTTTTCTTGTTTTAATTTGTGGAGGATACTTTCTTTCTAATCTCTGTATTCAAATGGCAGTGACAGATAAGGCACCATCTTTTTAATGTGATGAATCTGAATTTATATTGAATTAACTTCTCATTTGTTATTATAGAAATTTCATTTCTCACTGAAGATTGTTCTGGTCCTGGGCCTGTTTGCCCACAGATTCCTTCCACCTCTCTGCCCTTTACTCTAGGAGGGCCGATCCCTTTGTGGTGCAGGTTCCGAGTCCATGTAGCAAGTTTTTGCCAAGTTGTACTCTCAACAGCATTTACCCATTTGTTCATATCTTCATGACATTTTCTGTATCTATGTACCATCTATGCCATTAATTACTCATTTACTATTAAACTGATTTTTATATTAGTTTAAAATAACGACGTAAAGATTGTCTTTAACAGATACTATCTGTGAAGCCATACATATGATACCAACTATATATTTGAAGTGTTGATTATATTTTTCCCATTACAAATTAAAATAGTATTGTATATGGAATAATTGAAGAAGTCATCTGTGTACTGTCTAACATATCCTCTTGTATCAATCATACTTTAGGAAATACTGATCCAACCCATGCCCCTTATTGTATAAATGACACAATTAGATTCCACAGGCAACGGCATTGCTTACTCAAAGCTTCACATACAGCAAAGAGGAAGCTGGGAGTAAAATCCAGGCATTCTGACTTCTTGTCAGTTGCTTCTTTCACAACAGATGCAAAGCAGGATCCTGAGTTGTATGCTGCAAATTTAAACTAAATTATATTTTAATTTTTAAACTTTGTGCTTATTTGAACAAATTAGAAGACATAAACATTTAGAAAAAAAGAATGCTCATAATTTCAACCTAGAAATGACAACTATTGTCATTAAAAAAACTTTGGTATATATGTATAGCTATATTTTTCTATTGAAGTGACTTATAATGTATCCAATATTTATTAGCATGCTTGTTTCTCTCAACATTATATTTAAGTAATTTCGAACCAGGAAGTATATATGGATGGTATATTTTTAAATAATTGCCTAATTTCCATTATGCAGATCTATATTAAAAATTATTCACTTATTTGTATTTTTTCCAATAATTCGGCATTATGAAAAATGTCTTCTATCAACATCATTAAAGTTGTAACTTTAATGAAAATGAAGTTGCTTGAATAAGGAAAAACATGACAGTGAATGCCTAATTTCCTTGAAGATATTTTTCATCAAATTTTAATTTCAATAGCAGCACATGATGATACTGATTTTCTAACAGCTTACCAATGATAAATGTTTTTATTTTAAAGTAGTTTCCATTTTGTGAAGTAAAAATTTTCACAATATTTTAATTTTCTTTTAACCTGTAAGTTAATACATTTTCTTACTAAAAACAAATAAAATGCCAGGCATGGTGGCTCACGCCTGCAGTCCCAACACTTTGGGAGGCAGAGGCAAGAGGATTGCCTGAGCCCACGGGTTCAAGACCAGCCTGGGCAACATGGTGAACCCTTATCTCTACAATAAATCAAGAAAAATTAACCACGCATGGTGGCGTGCCTGTAGTCCCAGCTACTTGGAGGACTGAGGTGGAAGGATCTCCTGAACCCAGCAGGTCAGGGCTGCAGTGACCGTGAGTGTGCCACTGCACTCCAGCCTGAGTGACAGAGTAAGACTCTGACTCAAAAAAAAAAAAAATCCGAAAATAAATAAATAAAATAGGATTTGAAAACCAGAGTCCCTTGCAGAGAATACGTATCCTTTCAAGCAATATTTTTTCCCCAAAAGTTTGAAAAACACTGTTCTAGTCCCTGTTACCTTCTAACTGCTCTTTTCCCTCAAAACTATCTATTCTCCATGTCCTTGCTACTCAAAGTGTAAACTAGCACTATCTGAACTTGTGCAGAATCTCTGCTCCACTGCAGACTGATTGAATTTGAATCTGTCTTTTATCAAGACTCCTGGGTGATTCAATCCCTTAAAATCTGAGAAGCACCAATCTGAGGGGTTTCCAGAATGATTCTCTAAAGTGTAAGTCAAAATCTGTCTTAACTTGTCAAAAACGTTTCAGTGACTTTCTATTGCTCCTGTAATTAAATGCAAATTTCAGGGTGTGATACACAAGATTCTGCCTAATTTGAACCTCCCCTGGCCCTTTAATTCCAACTCTAAATTCATTTTTCCTGGTTCTCTGCACGCCAGACAGTACCGGTCTCCTTTCGGTTTTCTAAACTTGCCATGTCCTTCCCACATTTCGTCTAACTCATCTGTGTAAAATGCTCTTCTCCCAAATCTTGACTAGCCTGATTCATTTTTATTCTTCGTGTCTCAGCTCAAATATCGCTACCATAGAGGAAACCCTCCCAAATTCTACTGATCTTCCAGACTAATGTAGCCACACAGGGCCCTCCCCATTGCTCCATCACAACTCTCTGGTTATTTCTCTCATGATAAAAATCAAAACATGCAGTCATCTTGTTGATTTATGTGCCAATGTGTTCGTTGCCTATACCTCATATTAGAATTAAAATGTTATGAGGTCAGTCGTATTATTTCTTGTTTAACTTACAACTTGATTCTTGGTGCCTATAATATTGACTGTCCCATAGTAGTCAGTAAAAAAAAAAAAAAAAGCTTTAGAATGAATGAATGGATGATGAGTGAATATTGTTTGGCTCTCCCCTTCCTCTCTTTTGCACCCTAGCAACTTTAAGCTTTGTGTATGTTCTCTCTGTTTCATTATTTGGGGCAGCTCAGTTCTCTCTGGCCTTACTCCTCACTCAGAACCCGACCTTCCTGTATTCAGTGGACTCTGTCAAATAATTAGATCCACTCAGGGTCTCGGTCTTTCCTCATTCAACTGACTTCAACTTATCAGAGGTCATCTGAAGGACTGAAGGAATGTGTTAGCTCTTAAGGCTAGTAACCCATGGCAAAATATCTAAATTTCTTTTAAAAGAGATACCCAAAAGAGGTTGGAGAGTGTAAAAGTAACTTCTCAAGTAAAATAATTATAAGCACAAGTCAACATTTTTATTTCAAATTACTACAATAGAAAAATCTCCTCAGGAAACTAGTTAAAATAAATAGCCTTGGTAGACATTTTACATATTAGATTTTTAAAGGTCTAATTAAAGATCATTACTATGTTCAAAGCAATGGTTTATAATGACTGTGCTTTTGACTGTCTGTGGAGTGGCTATTAGACTTCTCATAAGATGATTAGTCATCTGGGTGTGTAACACTAATTTCCCAGAAGGAGTCTTTATTTCATTAAAGTGTATTAGAAAATTGCTCAAGCACTTTTTTGGAAAGAGTGGCTAATTACCATATGGTACTATATACATTACATCCTTCAAAAAAGATCTGGTCCAAACCAACTTGGGAAAACTTGTCTTTGTCTAATGTAATTCAAGCCTTTAGTAAAGAGGGGGCTTGTTAAGTCTTGGATTTTTTTTCTTCCTACAAGCAAAAGAACTTTTTGTTTCAATGAAGCTGTCAGTAAAAACACAATACTTCTTGGTCATAAACAAAGAATTTTTTACTAAAGGCACAGAAAACAGCATAAACATTGGTACATTTGTTTAAAACATTCTTTGCCTTAAGTCCCCAAGAGGTGATACAATGGTTACTTATGGAATCTACACATGTAGTGGTATGATGTTATAGCTAAGGACATCTGAACTTGTGGAATTCACTCTTTTACAGCAAGCAGTAAGCACGTTTTCTCTTTGTCTCAGAGGGAGACATTACCTCATCCTTCAAGGTTGCTTGTTGCAAGCATAACTCCGAAAAGTGGTTGAATAGAGTGGTCATGGCCTTGTCTATGCACACCCAGCAAGACTTGTAGGAGTACAAGAGATTCAAGGTGGAATTTTTCTCTTTTTAAAAAAATTTATATTTTAAAATTGTGGGATACAATTCAGGGTTAGGTATACAGATATTCATTGTGCAGGTACCCTTGTTGATGAGGTGTGTACCCCGTTCCCCAGGCAGATATCAACGACTGTCAATCCCACCTTTCTGCAACCCGCCCCCCCACAGTTTCCGGTTACTGTCAGTCCTTTTCTTATAGTATTATGGTAGTTGTTCAAGGTCCACTTATGAGTGAGAACATGTGACACTCAGATCTTTGTTTCTGTGAAAGATCACTTAGTATTTTAAACTCTAATTCCATCCAAGTTGCTATGAAGTTTGTGATGTTGTTCTTCTTTATGGCTGTGTAATATTCCATCGTGTATACGTACCACATTTTAAAAAATCTAGTCCTCTTTTGATGGGCAGCATGGTTGTTTCCATGTTCTTGCTATTGTGAACAATGCTGTGATAAACATACGTGTGCAAGTATCTTTTTTATAGAGTGATTTGAGTTCTTTTGGGTATATTCCTAGAAGGGGGATTGGAGGGTCATATGGAAGGTCGATTTTTAGAGATTTTAGGAATCGCCACACTGATTTTCACAGAGGCTGTACTAGTTTGCACTCCCACCAACAGTGTAGAAGTGTTCACTTTTCGCCACATCCTCTCCAGCATCTGTTATTTTTTGAGTTATTGATGATGGCCATTCTGACTGAAGTTAGATGGTATCTCAGTGTAGTTTTAATGTGCATCTCCTTGACGACTAATGAGGCTGAACATCTTTTTATGTATCTGTTGGCTGCTCATATGTTTTCTTTTGAGAAGTGTCTTATTCATATATTTAGCCCATTTTGTAATGGGTCTGTTTGTTTTTTTCTTTTCAGCACATTTGAGTTCCTTATAGATCCTTGATGTTAGGCCTTTTTAAGACATGGAGTTGACAAATATTTTTTTCCCAGTCTGTGGGCTATCTCCCTGCTCTCTTGATGGTATCATTGGCTTTGCAGAAACTTGTCAGTTTGATGAGGTCCCACTTGTCTATCTTATCTCTTATGTCATGGGAACCTTGGAGTTTTGATCAGGAATTGCTTGCCAGTTCCAACTTCCATAAGGGTGTCTCCTGCATTTTCTAAGGTTCTTAGAATTTGAGGTTTTACATTTAGGTCTCTGATCCATTTAGAGTTAATTTTTGTGCATGGGGATAGGTAGGGATCCTGTTTCAATTTTCTTTATGTGGGCAGCCAGTTTTCCCAGCACCATTTACTGAATAGGTTCTCCTCTCCCCAGTAGTGGGTGGTGGATGCTTTGTCGAAGAAGAGTTGGTTGTGAAATTGAGGTTTTGCTTCTGGAATCTCAATTCTATTCCATTGGACTAGATGCCTGTTCTTGTACCAATACCAGACTGCTTTGATTATTGTAGCTTTATAAGTTTAAAATCTGGGAGTGTGATACCTCCAGTTTTTTTAAATTTTTTTTTTTTTTTTGCTAAATACTGCTTTGGGTATTTTTGGTCGTTTATGTTCCCATGTGAATTCCTGTATTGTTTTTTCTGGGTCTGAGAAGAATGTTGATGGTAATTTGATAGGTATTATGTTAAATAGAATGGACATCTTAACAATGTTGATTCTTCCAATCCATGAGCATGGAATATTTTTTCACTTGTTTGTGTCATCTGTGATTTCTTTGAGCAGTGTTTTGTAGATTTCATTGTAAAGGTCTTTCACATCTCTGGTTAGGAAGATGCCAAGGTATTTCTTTTTTTTTTTTTTGTAGCTATTGTGAATGGAATTGCGCTTTTTATTTTGGTTTCTGTTTGTTTATTATTGGTGTATAGAAATGCGATTGTCTTTTGCACATTTATTTTATACCCTGAAACTTTGCCAAAGTCCTTTATCAGTGCAAGGAGGTTTTTGACAGATTCTCTTGGGTATTCAAGGAATATAATCATGTCATCTGCAAAGAGAGATAACTTGACTTCCTCTTTTCCTATTTGGATACCCCTGATCACCTTCTCTTTTCTGATTGCTCTAGCTAGGACTTCTAATCTATATTGAACAGGAGAGGAGAGAGTGGGCATTCATGTCATGTTCCAGTTTTCAGGGGAAATGCTTCCAATTTTTGTGTGTTTAGGAGTATGCTGGCCGTGGGTTTTTCATAGATGGCTCTTACTATTTTGAGATATGTTTCCCCTATGCTGAGATGTTCGAGGGTTTTTATCAAGAAGGGGTGCTGGATTTTATCAAAAGTTTTTTCTGTATCTAATGATATAATCATGTGGTTTTTGTTTTTACGTCTGTTGATGTATTTAATTACATTTATGGTCTTATGAATATTGAACTACCCTTGCATCCCAGGGATGAAGTCTACTTGGTCATGATGGATGATTTTTTTTTTTTGAGTTGGAGTCTCACTCTGTCACCCAGACTGGAGTGGAGAGGCCACTCCCGGCCACCACAGCCTCGACCTGCTGGGCTCCAGTGATCCTTCTGCCTCAGCCTTCCAAGTAGCTGGCATTACAGGCATGTGCTACCATGCCCCGCTGATTTTTTTTTATTTATTGTAGAGATGAGGTCTCGCCACCCAGGCGGGCCTCAAATCTGTGGGCTCAGGCAATCCACTCATCTCAGCCTCCCAAAGGCGTGGGATTACAGGCTGAGCCACCGAGCTCGGCTGATGGATGATTTTTGAGATGTGTTGTTGAATCTGGTTTGCTAGGATCTTGTTGAGAATTTTGGCATCTATGTTCATCAAAGACATGTAGTTCTCTTTCTTTGTTGGGTCTTTACCTGGCTTGGGTATCAATGTGATGTTAGCTTCATAAAATGATTTGGGGAGCGTTCTATCTTTCTCAATCACCTGGAATACTTTCAATATGATTGGTGTCAATTCCTCCTTGTGTGTCTTGTAGAATTCTGTTGGAAAGCCATCTGTCTTGGGCTTTTTTTTGTAGGTAGTTTTCTGTCTTATGAAAGTTGGTGCTCCTATGTTGGATGCACATACATTTAGGATGGATATTTCTTGTTGTTGGATTGAACCCTTTTATCATTATGTAGTGACCTTCTGTATCCTTTTTAATTTTTGGTAGCTTAAAGGGTATTTTTTCAGAAATTAAAATCGCGACTCCTGCTTTCTTTTGTGGTCCATTCGCCTGATATTTTGCTTCCCATCCCTTTACTTTGAATCTCTTTTGGAGACATTATATCAGGGGTCCTCAAACTATGGCCTGCGGGCCTGCCGAGGACATTTATCTGGCCCGCAGGGTGTTTTTGCCGCCTTAACTTGTTATGACTAGCAGTGACAAATATGGAACCGGACATTGACCATCTCATTAGCCAACAGTAGGCCCATAGTTCCCACTGAAATAGTGGTAAGTTTGTTGATTTAACTTTACTTGTTCTTCATTTTAAATATTGTATTTGTTCCCACTTTGTTTTTTCACTTCAAAATAAGATATGTGCAGTGTGCATAGGAATTTGTTCATAGTTTGTTTTTTTTTAAACTATAGTCCGCCCCTCCAACGGTCTGAGGGACAGTGAACTGGCCCCCTGTTTTAAAAGTTTGAGGAACCCGGCATTATATTGTTGCCTCATGATACTTTATCCATTTTGCCATTCTATGTCTTTTCAGTGGTGCATTTAGTCCGTTCACATTCAGGCTAATTATTGAAATGTGAGGGTTTATCCCTTTTATGAGGTTCTTATAGTGTTGTTGTTGTTCCCATTTGTTTGTTGTCTTTCTTTTGGTTTTTGGGTTGATTCATGTGTATTCTCAATCTTTCTCCTGTACTCTTGTGAAGAACATTGTTGTTCTTTTTTCCTTTTCTTCGGTGTTTAATACTTTCTTAAGTGTTTCTTGTAGAGGTGGTCTGGAGGCAGTGTAAGTTCTTAGGGATTGGATGTCTGGGAAAGATTTTAATTCTCCCTCACTGATGAAGCTTCGCTTGACTGGGTAGGTTATTCTTGGTTGAAATTGTTTATCTTTTAGAACTTTACGACTCGGCTCCAAGCTCTCCTAGCCTGAAGTGTTTCTGTAGATAAATCTGCTGCTATTCTAATTGGTCTTCCCTGGTAGGTAGTCTGACCTTTTTCTCTTGCTGCCTTTAGGAATTTTTCTTTTATGCCTACTTTGATTAGGTGTATTAATATGTGTCTGGGAGTTGGTCTTCTCATTTGCTGTCTTCCAGGGGTTCTCTGAATCTCTTGTGTTTGAATTTTCATATCACTGATGAGATGAGACAAGTTTTCTTGAATAATTTCATGGAATATTTGTTCCAGGGTGGTCTCTGTCCCTCTTTCTGCCTCAGGAAGTTCAATTACTCTTAGATTTAGTCTCTTGAAGTAATCGTTCATATCTTGAAGGTTTTGTTCTCTTTTTAAGCTTCTTTTCTGTTTTTGACAGTTTGGATTAGTTCTATATTTTGGTCTTCAAGCTCTGAGATTCTTTCTTCTGCTTGACTAATTCTGCCTTCCATGCTTATTAGTTTGTTATTTATTTCAATCACAGTGTTCTCTACTGCTATCTCAGTTATCAACTCCTTCCTATTTTCCTGTTTCTCCTCAATTCTTTTTAGTCTCTCTATTAATGTCTTGATGTTTGGGTTTATAGTATGTGACCAGTCATTCTGGGGGCTCTTCATTGTTTGTATTCTGGAGCCTGTTTGCTCAGTGTCTGACCTCCCAGGGGTCTGTGTAAGACCTATATTCTTCTTTTGGTTTTTCTTCATTTTTTTAGATTTTCCTCTCCACTTTTTCATTTTTCCCCTGTCTTCTTTAATTCTGTTGTTCAGGGGTGAGGGGGCTGCTTTTACTTTGTTTGCTCAATCTCCTATTCTTCCTTATGTGAATCCTCTGACTTTGTTCAATTCTGAAGCTATACTGTAGGTTGGGGCCTATACTTTTTGCAGTTTTGAGATTTAATTGAGGGGGAGCTTGTTTCAAAATCTATCTGCAGATTGCAGTATCCACCGATGAATAATCTGGAAGCTGCTTCCCACTGTCTTGCAATCTGTCCAGGCATTGGAGTTATAGGTTTGCTCCCTGAAAGCAAAATGAGGTAAGAAAAAGGAAAAGAATGGAACAGGGAGTGGGGGAAAAAGGCATTTGGAGAGAGAGAAGAGTAAGAGGGAAAACAGACAAACGTACCAACTAACAAATGAAAAGAGACACAAAGACAGTAAACAAACAAACAAACAAACAAAAAAACTAAGACATACAATCATACAGACATACAAGTTAACCAATCTCCTTATTGGTATACTATTTCTGTACACAAACATGAGGTCTAAAGAGAAAAAAAATCAGTGACTAACAGAAGCAAAGCAAGTATGAAAGTTATTAATAACAGTAAGGAGAGAGAGAAATGAGGGAAAAAGATGAGTAAGACAAACAAAGAGTAAAAATAAAAAATTAAAACAAGGGAACCGAATACGCTCTGAGAATTTTCCTCTAAGTTCAATGTCCTTTCAGCTCTGATCTCTAGCTCTCATTGCAGGATGGTAGGGCTGCTCACAGCTAGGGTCAGTTGTCCCAGGCCTGCTGTGAAGGGTGGATTAGATCTGGACTACCTGTCAAATCTGCCACTCAGATCTGACCTAGGTCCAATCTAGCATGGGGGAGGGGCTTCTGTCTCTCCCATTTTGATGCTGTTACCTTAGATCCCAAGATGGAGACTGGGCCAAGCTGGTCAGAGCTGGGTGGAGCAACGTAGATCCCTGTCTGGTCTCAGGGATCCAGCTGATCTCTTTTTCTGCTTCAACCCAGGCCAAGCTGGGGAAGAAAGAATGCAAGACTGCCATACAATACAGGCCAGCATAGCACTGAGTGGCTCAGGTTGGGCTGGGCAGGATGGTGCAGCAGGCAGGGGAGCCTGGAGCTCCACAGGCAGGAGCCAAGGGCCAACCAGGGTGGAAGGAGCAGCAGGCGTGTCAGAGGTAGCAGCCACCATGGCAGCAGTGTAGTGCATGGAAGGAGCTCCATGGGACCAGGAGCCATGGGTTGCCCCAGGCAGGGGTGGTGACGGCAGCCACAGCTGAGGCAGTGACCAAGCAGTATATGAAGAGTAGACTGGCAGTGGTGAGAGCTGCAGCCCCCAGGGGAGAGTGAGAGTCTTTATGAACACTCACTTTTGCGGAGGGTCTCACAGCCCAAACTGTACCATTGCCATCTTGCCAGAATTCCCAGGACTTTCTTTCAACAATATCCACTTCATGACCCTACACCATTAGTTTCTAGAATTTTTTTTCTCATGTATATGCCACTCCAGCAACCATTCTGATTAATTTGACTGACAGAGGCTGAGACTAAATTCATTAAACTGGTCTCAAACAGCATTTAATTAAGGCTACTATCAGCAGAATTCTAAGCAGATGAAGGAGACCAACCTGTATTATTAACCACAACTATGCCTTATAGGATCCTAGATTTGGTCAACTGTGATTAAGTCCCAGCATATAGATAGCTAGGATGTAGCATGTTATCCATTATGAATCACACATGGAAGTTTAAACTGACACACTGATCTTTGTTTTAATTGCAAAAAAAATGAAAAAGTAACTACCATTCCTAGTGTAAAGATGTTGTGTGTCCCCTATTGTCCAAACATAGACATAGAACCCAATGAGGTACAGGTAAATCCAACTTGGGATTTATTGTTAAACTTGATTTGGATCAGTATTATATCAATTTAGTTAAGCTATTTAAGCAGTGCCAGTATTTGCAACCTCTGTAGCCACTGATGGCATAAGTCAAGACCATTCAGACATCAGGAGAAACACATTCATTTGTATCAGTCAGACTGAGACAAGGTTATACTAATTCCTGTGTTGTATATTTATGGGGGTGGGGAAATCTATGTTGGGAAGCTGCCATTGATGTAGCAGAACAGTTCAGGGGAGACCATATTCACATGAGTTTTTCTGTTTTCATGGAATGTGGAAGAGGATGACAAACCAACAGCCACTTGGCTTCAGCAGACCATATGATTGGTTTGCTAGGAGGGTGCAGGGTTGGACCTAGCATACAAAGAGAGCATTTTATTCCCCACCTCTCTCCATCTCTTAGGGTCTCTGGGTTTTCCTTGCTAAGTGCCAGGGTTGTTGCCTTTTCTCTACCACCACAAAATCAGCTAACATCTTTGCCTTTTTTAATAGTAATTTCCTAATCAAATCCAAACCTTTTGCTTAGAAAAACAAAGAGCAATAGGAACAAGGCTATTTTGATAACATTTACAGAGACCTCTTATACTCACCACCTTGACCCTCCTGGACCACTGAACCATAACTTTTAGAGAAGTGTACTGAAATAGATGGTGGCTTTCCTAATGATCTAGGATGATGTTTATCCAACAAAAGATCCAGATGACGGAACCAGAAGTCAGTTGTAATGTTATTCTGACCAAGCTGCTACCAGGAGCATGTACCATCAGACTGACCTGAAGCTGCCATTAGGAGAAAGCAAAAAAGCATTGTGCCTTCTACTTCTAGAAAGTTTGAGTACATATTTTTTCTATTCCTTCTGTTAAGTACAGCCCAAAACACTGGACATTAAATAAATACAAAGCATAAGAAAACTCTTAAAGGTAAAGAGTAAAAGTTGTACAATTTAAGAAACTTGGAATCTGAGAAATGATAGAATGGTGAGATTGCTGAATTTTTTATTGCTCCATATAGCCCAATCAGATCATGAAGAAGCCTAGAAATGTCAATGAAGACAGACAAAGACATAAGAAAAACCTACTCTTTCTAACCAAAGGACCATGAACAGGACAGCTTAGCAAGACAGAAAACTCTAAACCAGTAACCAATCTACTTCACCCAAATACCACATAAAAGTTTATAGTAACCAAGCAAACATTTCATTAAGAAAAGGGTAGCTAAACCTGATAGGAGATGTTTGTGGTGTTCTAACTTGCCTTTGCTCCATTTCTTTATCACTGTCTCAAAGTTAGTCTTAAGGTGGTGCTGGTGGGAGCAGAGTTGATCTTACTATCAAAGGGTAGTGCTCAACTGCTTAGATCTGTCAGGTGGCTCTTTGAAGAATGAATGCAAAGGGCTTGCTTGTATTTATCATAACTCAGAGATCTCTCTTGCAGGAAAAAATGGCTGTGCAAATAAATATCTCTTTAAAATTCGCTAGGGGGATTCAACAGCAGTTTTGGGTAATAAAAAATCCACAAAATTGAAAATGTTAATTAAAATTATACAGTTTGAGAAGAAAAAAAAGAAAAGAAATATGTGTCACAAGAGCCCTATGAGATATTATCAAATGTGCAGACATAGTCTAATAGGAGTTTCCAAAAGCCAAGAGAGAGGGAGAGAGAATAAGGGAAAAGAAGAATATCTGAAAAAATAATGACCAAAATCTTCCCAAATTCATGTCTTGATGGAAGACATGAATCTGTACATCCAAGAAATTCAACATTCTCCAAGTAGGAAAAGGTAGAAAAAAATATGCACTGAGACACTTTATAATCAAATCATGTAAAGACAAAGACAAATGAAGAATCTTGAAAGTTGCAAGTGAGAATTTACTAATTGCATATAATTGAGCCTTCATGAGATATCAGTTAATTTATTGTCACAATCTGTGGAAATCAGAAGACAGTGGAATGACACATTTAAAGTGCTTAAAGAACAAAACTGTCAACCACCAATTCTATATCTGGCAAAATTATTTTTCAAAAAGAAAGAAGAAGGCAAGACAACCCAGATATAAACAAAAGTTGAAGTTGTTAATCACTTATAGATCATCCCTAGAATAAACTCTTTTTTGTTTTGCTTTACTTTATTTTAGAGTTGTTGGGTACACATGAGGATTTAGTATATAAGTAAGTTGTATGCAGGTGAAGTTTGGGCTTCTAGCTGGTCCTCTCTCCCCCCGATAATGGATCAGGTACCCTGTGTGTTGCCATGTGTCCCCCTGCTTCCTTTCTCCCCCACATCCTCACTGCCCTAGCAGTGTCCAGCATCTGCCCATCCTACCCTTGTGCTCATGTGACCAGTGATCACCCCTACCAGAAATTCTAAAGAGAATTTTTCAGGCTGAAATAAAATGGCACTAGACAGCAGCATGGAGCATGCAAAAAAACCAATAAACAATGATAAAAGTAACCACATAAATAAATATAAATATAAACCACATAAATAAATATAAAAATAAATATAAATAAATACTTTTGCATATTTATACTTCCTCCTTTTCTATATGATTTAAAAGACAAATGCATAAGCAATAATTACAGATGTATATTAATGGGAATACAGTGGGTAACAATGTGTGTGTGTGTTTCCACATGTATAAAGATTTCCTTATTGCTGTTGTTTTTAATAACAAGCTTATATATAGCAAAAGAACACAAATATAGTAGCATTTGTCTTAAGATAAATTTAGTTTAAATGAAATCTTGCTTTTCAATGCTTTAAGGTTCACAAGACATATTTAGAATATTGACTACTGTGGGAGTTGAAGACTGCTTAAATAAAATGAAAGAGGAAACTGGGTTTTTTTTTTCTTGACTGACATAGCACTGCTCTTCAGGCATAAAGGAGTTCTACATATTCTTTAAATATCTTTAGACATAGAAGGTTTTACAGGACAATTGCATGAATTCTGTCATTTTGCCGACTGATATGGCTATATGTACCACATTAGACCTATTGATCGTTTATATGTGGGATTTTTTTTTTTTTGTGCTACAAATATTACAGAGGAGGGTGCTTTTTACAGACTGTGCTGTAGTCTGTATATTGAAAAATTTCATCAGTTTTTCAAACTTTGGTGGTTGTCCTCTTGTGTTATATCACTCCTCCTTTCATTTTTATATTAATTAAGAAATGGCTCTTGTGATTTCTGTCAAGTGTAATGTGTTCCTAGAGAAAGGGAATTCACTATTAGCATCTCCTAAACCCATGCAGTTGTTGGTGGAAATGGGAAGGGAGTACCATCCCTGATGGATATTGACTCCATGACTCTTGAGTAGAAAATGGCCTGCATCTTCAATGGCCTATGCAAGGACATGAAGCAGGTTGTTAAACAGAGAAGGGACAGTAGTTGTCTGTGCTTGTTTATCTGAGATCCAATTAAGTTTCTTGCATAGATAGCTCTTTCATAGATCTGGTTTACGGGTCATGTTAGGATAAAAATACAAAGAGATAAGACCTATAACTTTTGGAGATTAATTCCTATATATCAGTTACACACCCAAAAAAGGGAATAATAGGAATTATATAAATGAACAAGTAGGTACATTGGATTTTATTGATAATCCAGGTACTAAAGACAGGTTTATATCTATTGATATACACAGCTGAATTTTTGATACGAAATGGAACAATAATGAATTTTAAGCTTCTCTAGTCCCTGGTCTTGCTAAAAAATATTGTCCAGGCTGTGAGTTGGGAGTGTGTTTGTTCAGTTAGGTTTTAGACCACTCTGAAAGAATTATTTTGAATTACAAAAATTTCTTTAAAAATTAGAGATAGCAGAGTGATATGGAATCTCTGGCTTGACATGGAGGAGAGCTGCACAATATGAAATGCTCCTTGAATTGCAACAATTTCACTCAGCTTTGTATAATAGAAGAACATGACTGATCAGGAAAGTAGTTATTATAATTAACTGTTCTTACTTATACAAGAGTTTCCATTTGATGTGAAACTCTTAACACACGTACACATTCCTCTGCCTCACACACACTTGTTGAGTTTGACCAAGTGCTTATTAAAGCTTTAAAAATTGATATATACTATTTGTGCATAATTATGTATACATGTAACATGTTTTTATATACATATAATGTGTAATGATCAAGTCAGGGTATTTAGGACATCCATTGCCAAGAAAATTTATCATTTCTATGTGTTGAGAACATTTCAAGTTCTCACTTCTAGCTATTTTGAAATGTACAGTATACTGGAGGGAACCCCAAAAAACCAGAATTTATTTATTAAAAAAGGTGTATTTGTTCTTACATATTTAACCTTCAGTCACCTTCAAAGTGCACTCTGTTTGATGCAATACATTTATTGAGATGCTTTTTCCTCCACTCAAAACATTTTTTGAACTTGTCAATTTTGATGCCTTTTAATGCTTCTGTCATTTTCTTGTTTCACTCTTCCACACTGGCAAAACACTTCTCTTTGAGAACTTTTTCAATCTGGAAAACAAACAAGTCACTCAGGGTGAGATCGGGTTAATAGGGAAGAGGGTGGGGCACAGGATCATGCCGTTTTTGGTAAAAAAAAAAACAACAAACTGCTGAATGCTCAGTGCGGTATGGACAGTTGCATTGTCATGGTGGAAGCACCAGTCACCTGTTTGCCACAACTCTGGATGTTTCTTCCACAAGGCAGCCCCTCACAACAATGCTAGGTGGTACGATGATGCCTAGTTGTTACACTGATGCCAATGGGTTCCTAGAACACTTATCTAGTAGAGGAAACCTATACTGCAAGGGGCACATCCTCCAAAAAGATAATTCTGGTATTTTGGGGTCCCCTATATTGTTGTTAACTATAGTCATCCTATTCTGCCACTGAACATTAGAACTTACTCCTTCTATCTAACTGTATGTTTGTGCCATTAACCAGTCTCTCTTCATTTCCCCCCTCACACACACCTACTTTCTTCCCAGCCATTGGTAACTCTCTCCCACTTATTAATGAGTATATACAATATTTATCTTTATGATCCTTAACCTAGTGGTCTTTGGTTCCATCCTTATTGCTGCAAATGGCATGATTTTACTATTTCTTATGGCTGAGTTGTATTCCATTGTGTACATTACCACTTTTCTTTATCCATCCATCAGTGTAGGGACACTTAGGTTGATTCCACATCTTTGCTATTGAGAACAGTGCTGCAATAAACATGGGCTATGAGTATTCCTTTAATATACTTATTTCCTTTCCTTTGGATAGATATCCAACAGTTGGATTGCTGGATTGTATTGTAGTTCTATTTTTTGATTTTTGAGAAATCTTCATACCGTTTTCCATAGTGACTCTACTATTTTACATTCCTACCAACAGTGTATGAGAGTTCCCTTTTCTTCAAGTCCTTGCCAACATCTGTTATTTTTTGTCTTTTTAATAATAGCCACTTTAACTGGGGTAGATGATGTCTCGTTGTTTTGATGTGTATTTCTCGATGATTAGTGATGTTGAACATTTTAATATACTTGTTGATCATGTGTCTGTCTTTTTTTGAGCGGTGTCTGTTAATCCTTTGCCCATTTTTTAAAATGGGATTCTTTACTTTTGTTGTTGTTGAAGTGTTTGAGTTCCTTGTATATTCTGGATTTAAAGTGTCAGATTTTTACTTTTAATAGTTCACATAACAGGGTCCACATTTTTATTTTTTTTTTAAATCACTAACTTGAATCCACAAGATGGCAGTGTTGCCTCAGGGACCCTGAGGAAAGCTGCCATGTGCTTCTGTGTGCCTGCGACTGTGTGTGTGTGTGTGTGTGTGTGTGTGTGTGTGTGTGTGTGTGTGTGTGTGTGTGTGTGTGTGTTTGAGAGAGAAAGAAAGAAGAGAAGAGGAGGGAAGGAGGGGCTCAGTGGTGAAGCAGGGATGCTAAAAAGGGTATCTTTTTTCTCATTGGTAGAACAGATTCTTCTTAAGTTTCCTACAGTAGAAAAATTAGAAACATCTGAGCAGCAATTTTTTTTTAAGGTTTAAGATTTGGATCCTCAGTGAACCAGGAAAGAAAAGAACGATGAAATCGTTGAGAGTTTTCCTAGTGATCCTGTGGTTTCAGCTGAGCTGTGAGTTTTGGGCATCTCTATAAAAACATAAGGTCCAATAATTGAAGTTATAATCTGTCCTAGGTCTGTGGATAGAATCAGGAATTCTTTTTTCCCTCTAACTTAAGAAGGGTGGGAGGCCTGTGAAAAAATGGTTTAAATTCTGGAGAGCAAGTATCCACTACCCAACCCATCTTCTCTGTTTTGTTGTTTTTTCCCACAGGGATGAGGAGCCAACAAAAGGAGGTGGAGCAGAATCCCGAATCCCTCAGTGTTCCAGAGGGAACCACTGCCTCTCTGAACTGCACATTTAGTGACCGTAGTTCTCAGTACTTCATGTGGTACAGACAGCATTCGGGGAGAGGCCCTGAGTTGCTGATGTCCATATACTCCACTGGTGACAAAGTAGATGGAAAGTTTACAGTGCAGCTTAATAAAGCCAGCCAGTATGTTTCCCTGCTCATCAGAGACTCCCAGCCCAGCGACTCAGCCACCTATCTCTGTGCCGTCAGCGCACAGTGCTCCACAGGCACCTGCAGTCTGTACCCAAACTTCCTGGGGCCCAGGAGTGCCTCGTGAAGAGCAGTAAAGTTCTGTCTGCTCTCTAGATGCAAATGTAAACTAAGAGTAATAGTTTGAAGGGTTTGATTGATTTGGGAAATATTTTCATAATTCTAAAAATAATGGAGACCCTGAAAGAAAATGAAAGACACAATATTGCTGTGGTTGAAATATTTTCTAGTCTAGTCTTTCCATTTTAATTTTACATTTTAAAAGAAATTGAGGTATGATTAACATACAAAAGATGCATATATTCTCTTCATACATACACCACAGTCTGTGCCATAAACATATTTATCATCTCTAGAAGTTAACTTCCTCCTTTCTTTTTTATTTAGGTATAATGGATATACAAAAATGTGCATATATTAGCCAACAGAAACATGAAAAAGTGCTCGGCCTCACTAATCATCAGAGAAGTGCAAATCAAAGCCATATTGAGATACCACCTAACCCCAGTAAGAATGACCATCATTAATAAAACAAACAACAGATGCTGGAGAGGAAGTGAAGAAAAAGGAATGTTCTACACTGCTGGTGGAAATGCAAACTAGTGCAACCTCTTTGGAAAGCAGTGTGGCGATTTCTAAAAGAACTAGACACTGACTTTCCACATGATCCAGCAATCTCCTGACTGGGAATATACTGGTGGAACTCAAATCATTCTGCAAAAAGGATAACTGCACATACATGTTTATTGCAGCACTATTCTCAATAGCAAAAACATGGAACTAATCATGCTGCCCATCGAAACCGGACTGGATTTTAAAAATGTACATATATACAATGGAATATTATGCAGCCATAAAGGACAAACATATAGACTTCACAGCAATTTGGATCGATTTAGAGTCTATCATACTTAGTGAGCTATCACAGAAGCAAAGAACAGAGTATAACGTGTTCTCACTCATAAGTGGGCCCTGAACATTTACCATAATACTAAAAGAAAGGGATTGGCAGTAGTAGATAATGCTGGGGTGGGGGCTGGGGGGAACACCACATCGATAAGTGTGCCTGATCTCAAACCAGGCAAAGTGGGGACCAAAGGGAGGCCCAAACTTCACTTGCATGATGATCACTTTTATACCTAATCCTGAATTGTACCCCACATCTTTACAATAAAAAAAAAAAACAAAAGAAACACTAAATGATTATATTCCAAAGGGAAAAAATATATATTTAACGTGTATATATTTAATGTATACACCTTGATGCCCACTCTGGTTTTATGCTGTAACTTTGCTTTATGACATGATTCTTATTACATTTGACAATAAAATGTTTTTTTCTTTTTAATTAATTTATTTTAGAATCATGGGGTGCATGTGAGGATTAGTTACATAGGTATATTGAGTGAAGGCAAGGTTTGGACTTCTGATGAGCTAGCCTTCCCCTGCAGTAGTAAGCATAGTACCCAATGGGTGGCTTTAAGAAAATATTTTTAATACAATAACAGATATTCCTTCAAGATTCCAAGGGAAATTTGCTCTTTCCTCAGTTAGTTACTCAAGGTGTTTGACAGCCATTGCTTTAGGGCTGCAACTGCAAAACAGACATACAAAGCGAGGAAAAAGTCACAAGCAAACTACCTTGAAAATGTTGTGAGTCATAAATTATTTTAGTCATAGAATCCTGACCCAAACTTCAGCCTCAGCTACAACACCACTAAAGGAGCAAAGTCAGAGACTGAGAATAGGTTAAAACCAAAAGCTTAGATAGTAGCTGAGAAGAAAAAATAGGAAGGGTCTATGCTGCCATTTTGGGGCAAACACTGAAAGAGTTCAAAACTCCTGACTTGAGCCTTATGGGTGAATATACTTACTCTTATGTACTTGGGTGTGGTATGAAAATGGTAGAGAACACTAGATGTAGCCATAGTGTGCTCTATACACCCACCAGGGCGTGGGAGCACAGAATGACTTTGGATTTCTTGAGAAGAATCTCCAGTAAGTACCTGAAAGTTCTCCAGACACCAAGGGACTTTTGGTGTCTGGTGAATAAAGACCTGTACAGATCAATTACCAAAGACTATGGGGAATTGAGTATATTTTGGCAGATGTTGGCAAGGAGAGTTGGAAACACTGAAGATCATATAAATGTCTCCCTCTCCTGACTACTTAGCATGCACTATAGGTTTGCCTTGCAATATATGCCAAGTCCAGAAAAATATTTGTGGCCTGATAAAAAACAAGGTCTTAGAGTATCTGTTAAATTGAATTACAGGGGGAAAAAAGTGAAGGAAAAAAAACACTGAAGTTGTGATTTTTTTTGGTCATGACATTGTGTATATAGTCCAGGAAGTGGGAAAAGCTTGAAAATGAAGAATCAAGATTTCTGCCTACTTTTGTTGACATAGTCATTGATAAAAAGGATGCAAAAGATGCAATCCAATTAGAATTTTATTCAAATTCTTAATCTATAAAACTGAATACTCTGAACAAATATTTCCAAGACATGGATGAAGGATTTGTAAGGCAATGAGGGAGGAACAGAGAGTTTTGTTGGACTCAGATACTTAAGTTTTAGTGCCATTTTTATTATATGCTTTCTGGTACCAAGGCACTCTGGAAAGAAATGGTTTGTGGTGCTGGTTTGAATATCTATTATGCTACTAATGGACCATTTTATTTTAGGTTATACTATTATATGTAATGGTTTTAGGATGAAATGAGATAGCATATTGTCTTGAAATAAGTCCCTTAAAAATAGATCCTGAATTGGGAATACTTTGCCCATAATTTACTGAGGGAAGCAGGTTGAGGCAGGGGAAAGCCTAAGCTGGGTGTGGTTCAGCTGGAGTCTTGATTCAGCCTAATCCCAATGCCAGCTCTGGAGCAGAAATTGCCTCACAGAGTTAACCCCTCCCACCTCAGACAAAGGGGCAAGACTGTTGTCTTGTACAAGCCAGAAATCACAATAATAAAGTAGTCATTGACTATCGTCTAAATCAGGATAGAGGTATAAGCTACTGGACAATGGTGACTCTCATTGACAAAGGTCTATTTTCTGGGGAGAGTGGCCACTGTGAGCCAAAAGTAGCCAACACTCACAGCGTCTGAGGGTGGCTACACTCTCCTGGTTAACAGAATCTAGGGTGGGCACCAACAGCCTCAGTCTCCAGACCCACAGCGGGGCCAGGCTCACTCCAGCGGACCCAGCCTCCAGATTGCCTCCAGTACCAGGCTGGTCCCATCGGTTCATCAAACTTGTCTCCTGGTAAGTGGGCAGTATTCCAGAAATAACAGACTTTATGTAATTATATTCTAAACTTTAATTTCTTTATCTAATTAGTGGGGCTTATACAGCTAGTCTTACCTGTCTGTAGAATTTTGGAGAGATAGGAGAAGAGTTGAAATAAAGTAGGTTAAAGTACTTGTTAACAGAAAACATCTAACTAGATACAAGTAATAAATATAAGAAAATAAGAACAAGGACTCAGTGTATTATCTTAGTTCCTCTTGGGTATGATTACATGACATTCTGTCCATCTGTTTGCATCCAGGTAGACAGTTGACGACTCTGGGCTCCCATGTGTAGCAAGACCAGCAGAAAGAGATCCCATCTATATTTACATATAACTAATGCTCTTGGTTTGTTTAAGAATGAAGGACTGCGTAGCAGGATGCACTCCTTATGTCATTGTGCCCATGCTTCCCACAATGTCTGTTCTTGAAAATGAGGAGCCTGGCCAGTAGTACGGGCATGTGGGTTTATCGTGTGAATAGTCAGGCTTCTTATTAGGATGAACAGGCAGGAACTGGTAATTAAGTTGCTCCTCTTCTTTCCCTGTACCTACTGTCATTTGAAGATGGCCTGTAAACCACTCATCCTAAAAAAAAGTCAGCCTTCCCAGGCAGTTCATTTAAACTCTGGTGAGGATTAAATGCCCCAGAGTAAACGCTGGCAAACCATGCTTCTCACACATAAATACAGCAATAGAGTGAAGAGTACAGAGAGAGGCTAGAGTAGCTGTTCCACGTACAGACCTTCACTGTGTCCTTTTGTGCTCTGTCTCTCCCACCCTCCATTACAGCTGCTCTCTTTCTTAATCCAGAACCTCTTCAGCATTCCATGGAGTAAGTTTCCTTCACTCGTATTTCTACTATAATCTCTCTCTGTCTTATTCATCAGTGTGCTCACATCTGCTTTCCCTCTTATAGGAACTGTTAATATCTTTAACTTTTAATTACATTAACCATTATGCATTCAGTTCATCCTATCTATGCTTCTAAATTTTATTTTGATGAGAATTTTGGAGAGTTAGGAGAAGAGTACATATGCCGAGCAAGAAATTTTGAATCAGAAGCCCACCTTAGTAGCATTTAATACTTCAAAATCACTGTATGATTTGGTGATACATGTGAAGCAAATCTGTAGGAAGAATCATTATATAGACCAAAAGCCTGAGGGAGAACTGATTTCTGTCTGGTCCAAGTCAACAAAGTAAGTGGAAAGGAGTAAGTTTGTTCTGAACTTGTAAAGAATCCCTATTGACCAGATTCTCATTTCAGCTGAGATTTCTCTTCTCATTTATTTTATTTTTAAGATCTAATGATTCTATGCTAAAATAAGTTTGATGAAGCAAGCTTCTTGCTGAATACCTTCATCTTGTTGGGCCTATTGCTCTTGCTTGATACACCCTGTCTTCCACCTACATAGACTGCGGCTTGCTTAGCTCTGTGGAGTGTCAGTCAATTGCTCCCATATCTTCTACACCTTCCACAAATTCCTCTCATTACTTGTCTGCTGATAGATTTCTTTCCAGCTTTTTAAAAAAAATTTATTTTTAAGATGTGGGGTACAATTCAGAATTATGTATACAAGGGACATCATACAGGTAAAGTTCGGGCCTCCCTTTGGTCCCCACTTTGCCTGGTTTGAGATCAGGTATTATTACTGACATTGTGTCCTCTCCTCCAACCCCGATAGTGTCCCACTGTTGTCAATCCCTTTCTTACAGCATTGTGGTAAATGTTCAGGGTCTGGTTATGAGTAAAAACATGTGGTATTCTGTTCTTTGTCTCTGTGATAGATCAGTGAGTATGACAGACTCTAAATCCATCCAAGTTGCTTTATTGAACTCATGTAGATTTATTTTTTTCTCCTTAATTTTCTTCAGAATCTCTTATTTGCTTGTTACATTTTCTTTCCCTCATTATTCTGCTCAAGTTTCTCCATAAGTGGACTTTGTTAATGCTTTTTTTTAGTGTGACATTCCATAATTTATCATAATATATCAGTCTATTTTGATCACTGACAATTGGAACAGTACTCTCACTTTCTCTTTATAAACATGAGATACCTAAGTTATTTTCTTCTAGCCTTAGAAACGTCAACCTTGACCTAAAACCAAGGAGTCTTTTTCCGCCTCACAAAAAAATAATTGCCTTTATCGGTTTACATTAGTTAATGACATGATCCAGACTAATTTTCAGTGAGTCTCTGGTCTAATTTATTTTAGCAACAAATAAAGGAATAATCTCCTTCTCCCACTATGATGCTCACATCCAGCAACACGGGGACATGTAAAATTCAGCTCAGCCTGAGGAATCTGATTTTCTCCCCTCTCCCTGATGAGTGACTTTTTAAAAATATCGTCTGTCTTAATGATATTACAAAGTCTAGAATATTGTCTTCTGTGAGTGTTTCTCAGTTAAGTAAATTACTCTTCCTTTTGCACAAAACTCTTATTTCTAATATATATATACTTTTTTGTGTGTGTGTGTGAGTTGGAGTCTCACTCTGTCACCCAGACTGGAGTGCAGTGGCCGCTCCCGGCCACCACAGCCTCGACCTGCTGGGATCCGGCGATCCTTCAGCCTCAGCCTTCCAAGGAGCTGGAATTACAGGCATGTGCTACCACGCCCGGCTGATTTTTTGATTTTTTTTTTTTCATTAATCAGTATTTTTTATTATGGTTTTGTGGGGTACAGTTAAGAGTTAGGTGTACAATGACGTTTCATTCAGGCACCCTGTAGATAAGAAGTGTTTTCCCATCCCCCGACAGATATTTGCTACTGTTAATCCCATCCCCCTCCCCCCCATAGTTTCCCAGTACCGTCAGTCATTTTCTTATAGTATTGCATTGGATGTTCAAAGGTCCCATTATATGAGTGGAGAACATGTGATAATTCGGATTTTTGTTTTTTGTGAAAGGTC
>NW_007255758.1:278758-279464 GCF_000164805.1 Carlito syrichta | reverse complement strand
CACTCACCTCAGCCTCCCAAAGAGCGGGATTACAGGCTGAGCCACCGAGCCTGGCTTTTTAGTTTTTATTTATTTATTTTTTTGAGTTGGAATCTCACTCTGTCACCCAAGCTGGAGTGCAGTGGCGTGCTCACAGCCAACCCACCCTTGACCTACTCGGCTCAGGGGAGCCTTCCATCTTAGCCTTCCAAGTAGCTGGAACCACAGGCGCACACCACCACGCCTGGCCAATTTTTTGATTTATTGTAGAGATGAGGTCGCACCATGTTGCCCAGGCTGATCTTGAAACCTGAGTTCAGGCAATCCTCTCGCCTCCGCTTCCCAAAGTGCTGGGATTACAGGTGTGAACCACCGTGCCTGCCCTGTTTTATTATTATTTTTAAGGTGGCTGGGCTATGGTCAAAGGTACAGCCAGCTACTTCTTTTTATATTTTCTTTTTCTTTTTTGCAGAGACAAAGTCTTGCTGTGTTGCTAAGGCTGTTCTTGAACTCCTGGTCTCAAGCAATCCTCCTACCTCAGCCTCCCAAAGTGCTGGGATTACTGGCTTGAACCATCGCATGCCGTAGGATGTTTTTTTTTGTTTTTTTGTTTTTTGAGTTGGAATCTCATTCTGTCACCCGAGCTGGAGTGTGATGGAGTGATCACAGCCACCGCAGCCTCTACCTGCTGGGCTCAGGTGATCCTTCTGCCTCAGCCTTCCTAGTA
>NW_007255758.1:273018-278738 GCF_000164805.1 Carlito syrichta | reverse complement strand
CCCCCGCTTCCAGGGAACACTTGCTATGGAAATTGCCAGGCGATTGGGTTTTGCTTGGTGGCAATTGACCTTCTTTCTGAAGGCCCCTCCGCCCCCATTGTCGGCTTTGGGTGCTTCCTCTGTCTCTCCTCCCCCAGGATTCCTAGACTTGGGGATGCCCCAATTTCTGACCATGCCCAGGAACCAGAATTTGAGAGCAGGCGACTAGGGCATGAACTGGGGAGTACAGATGTCATTAATGGAAAGCGGGTGGCCTTTGTGTTTTCCAAAGGCAGCATGCTTCTGGCAGGCAGTTACTTGTGTGACCTTGAGCAAGCCACTTGGCCTTTCTGCGCCTCAGTTTCCTCCTCTGTAAAATGGGGCAGGGGCCTAACATGCCCTCGTCTCCTAGGGTTGCTGTGAAGCGAGTGAATCTCGGTGAGCGGCTCAACCTGTGCCCGCCATAGAGATAAACAATGGCTATTATCTTTCTTTCCCGAGATGGGGTTGTGTGCGTCCAGCTCCTTGTCACTTTTTCTTCAGCTGGTGGGAATGAGATCGGCTGTGGGAATGAGCCACTGGCTCCTCTCGTGACCAAGGTCATGCGCTTAGAAATCAAGGTTATTGGGCCTCGTGTGACTCTATCAGACTTTTGTCCCTGGGCCACTGTCTGCCTCTGAGCCCCAGGAAATGTCCAGAAAAGCCGGAACATGGACACGTCCCATGGTGAGGTTCTGCTGACTTTTCACCTTCACTCAGGCAAATGAGCTGGGAAGAGAAAAGGGGAACTTTGTTATCTAAATGGAAAATAGGTGCTGAGTTCAGCGGTCCTTGGCTTTCTTTTTTTATTGGGAGAGTGTTTGGAGAGGGGGGTGGGACTGTTTGGAGATTAATATTTGAATGATTGTTGGAAAAATGGGCGCAGTCCTCTTTCTAAGTTTATTTATTTTATTTTTTGGGTCAGGTGTCTCACTGTGTCATTCAGGCTAGAGTGCAGTGGCTGCATCACAGCTCATCACAGCCTCCATCTCCTGGGCTCAGGTGATCCTGCTGCCTCAGCTTCCTGAATGGCTTGGCCTACAGGCCTGCACCACCCTGCCCAGCTAATTTTTTGAATTTTTTGTAGAGATGAGGTCTCATTATTTTGTCCAGGCTGTTTTTTTTTTGGCTGAAATCTTACTTTGTCACTCAGGCTGGAGTGCAGTGGCATGCTTATGGCCACTGAAGCTTTGACCTGCTGGGGCTCAGGTGATCCTTCCTACTCAGTCTTCCAAGTAGCTGGAACTACAGGCGCGCGTCATCACACCTGGCTAATTTTTCTTGATTTATTGTAGAGACAAGGTCTTGCCAACTTGCCTAGACTGGTCTCAAACCCCTGGGCTCAGGTAATCCTCCTGCCTCCACCTCCCAAAGTGCTGGGATTACAGGTGTGAGCCACCGTACCCGACTGCATTAATTAAAAAAACAAACAAGCAAACACTGGGTGTTTCATGCCCAGTGTAGAAAAATAAGAAAAGATAGAAAAGTAGAGAGAACAATTAAGGAAGCAGGATAGAGTGGTGGCTCATGGTAAGTGCACATATTCTCTGGGTTCACATCCTGGTCCTGCAGCTTAGGCAAGGTACTACATCGCTCTGTGCCTCAGTTTCCCCATGTGGGGTAACATAGTACCTAGCCCATGGTGGTGATTTGAAGCATAAGCCAGCAAATCCTTGGCAAGTACTTAAGATGTTGCTGTTCGGTACATTTAGCACTCGGTGCATGTAAGCAGTGTCACTACCTGGAATACTCTAGTGAACTTTTTTACCCTGAGGGTACTGGGGACTCACTGGAGGGTTTTAGCAGGAGAGGGACAGGCTCTGACCTGTGATCTGGCTGCTGGGCTGACGCTAGACTTCCAGCACTTGCTGGCGCTGGAGGTGAAGCGACAGAGACGTGTTGCCGTTGATGGTGTGAGTCAGTCCTGGGCTGGCATTTGCTTCTGAGATGCCCTGTGGCCTCCTGCATCTTGGTGAACCCCTGCGTATGTATTCGACATGGCCGCCATGAGGAATATCTTGAAAGCTCTTAGAAATTTCCCGTGGGTTTGGGTCTGGCCTTGGAGTCCATGTCGTCTGCCTAATGGCTCCCTGCGGCACCACCACAGTCCATGAAAAGCCAGGTTCTTCCCCTCCGCCAGGTGCTGCTCTGGTTATCTTTTTTTAAAAAAATTTTTTGTAGAGATGAGGTCTTGCTATGTTCCCCAACCTGGTCTCGAACTCCTGGGCTCAAGTGATCCTCCCGCCTTGGCTTCCCTAAGTGCTGGGATTGCAGGCGTGAGCCCCCATGCCTGGCCAGTGGACTTAATGTTTAGGAACTAATCTCCCCACAGGGGTGTCTCATGTGTCCCCAATTTGCCACGTCCCCAGAGGAGCCTGGGCTGCTCCTCCCCATCTCAGTTAACTCAGGCCAGAAACTGCACCAGCCTTGACTCCTTTTTCCCTCCCACCCCATCAAATCCTGTTGTCACCTGTTCCTTCAGGGTGTACCCAAATCCGACTGCTTCTCACGGCCTCCCTGGCTACTGTCCTCTCTGAGTCGTTGTTGGCCAGCCCTGGATTTGAGCAGTCACTTCTTCCCTGCTGGCCCTGCTTCTGCCCTCGACTCCCACAGCCTAGTCTCAGCCCAGGATCCAGAGGGATCCTGTTAAGGCACTGGTTGGAGCTGGTCCCTCTGCTGCTGGATGTCTGCTTTGGCTCCCCTTCTCCCTCAGGGTAAAAGCCAGAGGATTTAGCTGACCAGCAAGGTATACAGCATCTGTCCCCATCAACTCCCTGACCTCCTTTCCCATGGTAACTTTATGTATCATTCTTCTTTGGCTCAGGTCACACTGGTGACCAGGCCTGCTCCTGCCTCAGGGCCTTTGCACTTGCTGTTTTGGTGCCTGAAATGCTTGCTTCTGCACCTTCAGATCTTGTTCACATGTCATCTTGGACCTCCTTTCGTGCCACTTCCCTGTACTTCCAGGTCTCTGCTCCCCACCTGCCCCTCCCCCACAGCCGTTCTAGCACCCCAAGTTCTTCACTCACTGTGCCTACTCTCTGTAAACTCCCACCACAAGGTCAGCTCCCAAGGGCAGGGATTTTCACTTGTATTCGTTTAGGACTATCATCCTAGAACAGTGCCTAGAGTTCAGGAAATGCAGCTGACCCTTGAACAATGTGGGGAGTAGGGACACCAACACCCCGTGCCGTCAAAAATCCATGTATTGGCCGGGCATAGTGGCTCACACCTGTAATCCCAGCATTTTGGGAGGCAGAAGTGAGAGGATTGCCTGAGTGCCTGGGCAACTTGGCAAGACCTCTTCTCTACAATAAATAAAAAAAATAAGCTAGGCGTGATAGCACGTACCTATAGTTCCAGCTACTTGGAAGGCTGAGGCGGAAGGATTGCCTGAGCCCAGCAGGTCGATGGTGGGGTGGCCTTGAGCGTGCCACTGCACTCCAGCCTGGGCGACAGAGTGAGACTCCTACTCAAAAAAAAAAAAAGAAAAATGAAAATCATAAGGAAGAGAAAATACATTCGCTATTCTTGCAGGGAAAGTGTATTGTCATAAAGGCCGTCATCCTCGTTGTCTTCACATTGAGTGGGTGGAGGAGGAGGGAGGGGAGGATTGGGTCTTGCCGTCTCAGGGGTTGAAGAAAATCTGTGCCTCAGTGGCCGCGCAGTTCAAACCCGTTTTGTTCAAGGGTCAGCTGTGTTGAATGACTGAATGGCGTGAGGCCCTCGGTGGCTTCTGGGCTGGACTGAAGCCTCTCTTAAGCTCTTAAGAGCTGGTCAATGAGCTATCTGGAATGGACACTCATGGACCGAGTCCCGCATCCACATCAGCCTGCTGGTATTGGGTGCTGCAAGGGTCAGAATGGGGTCTTGCCATCCCTCTTGTTCTGGGACCCGTGCCTCACACACAGCAGGCTACATCCGCATTTAAACTTGAGTGTCTGAAGCACGAGTTTCAAACTCGGGGTTCTGTCTAGCTCATCAGTGTCCTGGTTTGGCTTTAATTCTGTGAATTACTGTAATTTTCAGTATTTACTGTTTGGAAGATACTTCAGAAACATCTGGATTTCTGGCTTGTCCAGGAAACTTTGGTAGCCCCAGGCCTGCATTTGCCCATGATCGTGGTCAGCTGGCCTGCCTCCTCCAGAATAGGCTTGCTTGTTCCAGCTTGCCGCAGTCCCCAATCCTCCTTTTTGTAGCTCTAATTTTAAGGCCAAGTGTCCATGCCTTTTCCATCGTGCTTTCTCACACCTGGTCTATGTCCTTCATGGATGGAACCCACCTGGCCCCTGTCGGTATTTGAGTTGGCATCTCCTGCTTTGAAGCCCAACCTTTTGGTGATGGGACTGGGCTGAGCTGACTGGCTCATGTGATGATAGAAAGACCCTGGCTTGGGCACAGACGTGTTGGCAGGGGGCTCAGGCCAGGTCGTTATTGATGTCTGAGGAATTTGAGGCAAGCATCTTGTTTGTAGGCTGGCTCCAGAGTTCCACTGGGAGGTAAAGCCTAGCTTTCATAATCATATCTTCATGGTCAGCACGACTCTCACTCATAAAAACTTGCCCAAACATTTTGCAAAAATAAATAAATGGATTGGGATAATACCAGGAGTCCAAGCATCCTGGCCAGGCTTCCACCAGTGTGGCACGAAAACTGGGCTGGTGTGTCCACAGGTGGAGGTCTACTTTCCTCTGAAGAGCTGAGGGGGGCCCTTGAGGAAGCCTTGTTGTTTTGAGAGTGTGGAGGCGTGGAGCCATGTCTCAACTCTGGCCCTGTCGACATTCAGCCACATCACTCTTTGTGTTGGGAGGGCTGTCCTGGGCACTATGGGCAGCTTAGCATATGTCCACCCACTCATGCCAGTGGCACCTCCCTCTGTGGCAACGAAAAATGTCTCCAGACATTGCCCAATGTCCCCAGGGGTGAGATCACACAGTCCCAGCGAGAAGGAACATGAGAAGAAATTTGGGGCAGGACCTTCACTGTCTTCCTCACATGTCTGAGAAGCTGTTGAACTCTGCGGCAGTGCGCTTCCTGCATAATTGGCTCACAGGGTTGCCTTGGAGAAGCTTAATGAGACGTTAAGGAGGTTAAACTCTTATTAACTGAGAAGGAGCTCGAAGCGCCTCTTCCCGTGGAGGTCTGTGTCCTTCCACCTTTATCTGTTCTCCTGGTGGCGTGGGTGGCAGTTCAGCCTCAGGGTGAACATGAAAGCGCCTTTCTTTAGAGGTCAGCTTTGAAGCCTCTAGTCCTTCATTTTAGCCTGCCCCAGGGTGGGACAATAACAGAATCAAGATTCTACTGATGTGTCTCCTGGATTTCACTGGGATTTCTCCTCTGGGAAGGTTGCTATTGGTGATGGGAGGGTCCCCCTCAGCTGGCATCCCGTCCCCCTCAGTGGTCATTGAGGTTTTGCAGGGCTCACCCTCCCTCTCAGGGAGCTTGCTTTCTGAGGACCTCACTCTGTTTTTTCGTGGCCTCCTTTTGGGGAACATTGATCAAGTGCCTGTTTTCCCAGAACGAAGGACTTCAGTGCAGTCTTTAAAACCCTGGATTCAGCCTGGCTCGGTGGCTCAGCCTGTAATCCCGCGCCTTTGGGAGGCGGAGGTGAGTGGATAGCCTGAGCCCGCGCGCGGGTTCGAGACCTGCCTGGGCAGTGAGACCTCATCTCTACAATAAATCAAAAAATCAGCCGGGCGTGG
>NW_007255758.1:265976-272852 GCF_000164805.1 Carlito syrichta | reverse complement strand
ACTCCAGTCTGGGTGACAGAGTGAGACTCCAACTCAAAAAAAACCAAAACAAACAAAAAAACCCCCCTGCATTCATTCTTTGTTCTTGCCACGCCCTTTTTCATTCATTCGCACGTGCGGCCATTTGTTATTATTGTTAATAGTGATCATCATCTCCCACACTGCTGGATCCTGCCCCTGCTGGCCGGCCCGTGGCTCTCCACTGGCAGCAGGGTCAGCCTCTCAACCATGTGTTATTAATTAGGCACCTACTGTGTGCTGCTGCTGTTCCTGACACAGGAGATACGCAGTGAGCAAGATAGCCCAGACCCATGTGCTCATGGAGTTTGTGGGGAGGGAGGGTTGTGATGATGAAATGATTTCAGATAGCAGTAAGCACTGCCCAGACCCAAACCAGGAGAACCAGGGTGAGGTGCAAGCCACCATAGAGGGGAGTCAGAGAAGACCTTTGGTGGGGGTGACGTTTGGCCCAAGACCTTGGTGACAAAAGTTGGCTGTGCAAGGATCTGGGGGAAGGGAGTCCCACAGAGAGGGAAGAGCATATACAAAGGCTCTGAGCAGCGTAGCGTGGTCAGAGAATCATGTAGTTTACCTCAAGGGGAACTGCAGAGCCTGGAGCATTCTGCAAGATGCACACACCAGTAAGAAAGCCGCTTGTGATCCTAATAAAGGGCCCAGAAAGCCCAGGGACAGGGCCTACCCCAGTGTGGGTAGCAAGACTTAGTCCCCGATGGTGTCACAGGCCTTTTGTGCATTTATGTCTGAAGGAATCTCAGGTTTGTTTTTTTTGAGTCTCTGTTGCTGAGGCTGGAGTGTAGCCTCTGCCTCCATCGCCTGGACTCAGGCAATCTTTCCACCTCAGCCTCCTGAGTATCTAGGACTGCAGGTGTGTACCACCATACCTAACTAATTATTTGATTTTTTTTGTAGAGATGAGGTCTCAATATGTTGCCCAGGTTGATCTGGAACCTCTTGGCTCAGCCTCCCAAAGTGCTGGGATTACAGGCATGAGCCACTGTACCTGGCCTTGGATCTTGAGGTTTTTTTTTTGAGTTGGTGTCTCATTCTGACACCCAGGCTGGAGGGCAGTGGCATGCTCCCAGCCACCGCAGCCTCGACCTACTGGGCTCCTGAGATACTTTTGCCTCAGCCTTCCAAGTAGCTGGAACTACAGGCATGTGCTACCATGCCTGGCTAATTGAAAAAAAAATTTTTTTTTGATTTATTGTAGAGACGAGGTCTCGCCAAGTTGCCCAGGTGGGTCTTAAACCCACGGGCTCAGGCAATCCTCTCACCTCGGCCTCCCAAAGTGCTGGGGTTACAGGCTGAGTCACTGAGCCCGGCTGAATCTTGAGTTTTTTAAAAATGGAATTTATATTGCTTTGAGTCTCATTTCTGTCTCAAAACCTTAGCTGAAACCTTTCAGGCTGAGACCAGGTTGGGATTGGGATTCCCCACTCCCCAGGACCTTTGGTTCTCCTCCCTAAGGCCTGTTTTCAAGATGATGGCGTACTTTTTTTTTTATGGTTAGGATGACTTTCTATAGATTGCTAGAAACCTTTTTTTTTTTTTGAGTCAACCTGTCACCCTGGCTGGAGTGCAGTGGTGTAATCATGGCCACTGCAGCCTTGACCTGCTGGGCTCAGGCGATCCTTCCACCTCAGCCTTTTAAGTGGCTGGAACCACAGGCGTGCACCACCACGCCCAGCTAATTTTTTTATTCATTGTAGAGATGAGGTCTCGCTATGTTGCCCAGGATGGTCTCGAACCCGTGGGCTCAGGCAGTCCTCTCGCCTTGGTCTCCCAAAGTGCTGAGATTACAGGCATGAGCCACCATACCTGCCCTGAAAACGCTTCTCTTAAAATCAGATAGGATTGGCCGGGCTCGGTGGCTCAACCTGTAATCCCAGCACTTTGGGAGGCCAAGGTGAGTGGATTACCGGAGCCTGCAGGTTCAAGACCAGCCTGGGCAACTTGGCGAAACCTCGTCTTTACAGTAAATCAAAAATTAGCCGGGTGTGGTAGCGCACACCTGTAATTCCGGCTACTTGGAAGGCTGAGGCAGAAGGATCACTAGAGCATAGCAGGTCGACGCTGGGATGGCCGTGAGTGTGCTACTGCACTCCAGTCTGGGTGACAGAGTGATACTCCAACTCAAAAACAAAAACAAAAACAAAAAAAATCAGATAGGATTGAATGGATCAGGCTGATTTGCATGAGGAAGGTCTTGCACTGTAGCTTTTCTGATGGTGCTGTTACTTTTAAAAAGGTGGATGGTGTAGAAGAACATAAAGGTAAAGGTAAAAGTTCCCGTACTACCTCCTACTCCATTCCCAGAAGTAGCCATTGATGATGTTAGTTTCTTGGGTGTCCTAGAAGAGTGTCAAGGTATGCAAATACACATAAAGGTAAAGGTAAAAGTTCCCATACTACCTCCTACTCCATTCCCAGAAGTAGCCATTGATGATGTTAGTTTCTTGGGTGTCCTAGAAGAGTGTCAAGGTATGCAAATACACACGCAGGGGTGTGTGTGTGTGTGTGTGTGTGTGTGTGTGTTTATGTATACATGTTTTTCTCCTCCGAGGGGTTCATCTTCTAAATACTGTTTTGAATCTTGTTCTTGTCCCTTAAAAAACCACTGTCGATTTTTCTTTCCAAGTTGAGCCCGGGAGGATTGAAAGAAAAAGGGAAATAACACCTCTGAGCAAGCCACACGTTCATCTACTAAATGGCTGTTCAGGCCTGGTGTGGTGGCTCCCAGCACTGTGGGAGGCTGAGGCGGGGGAATTGCTTGAGGCCACGAGTTCAAGACTAGTCTGGGCAGCATAGTGAGACCCCCATCTCTTAAAAAACAAAAAATGACTGTCTATTCAGTAGCCACGTATTCGCTCAGTCCCCTCGTGGTGGCTGCCAGGTAGGTCCCAGTTTTTTTGGCGTGATAAGCAGTGCTGCAGGGACACCTTCCTGGGCTGTGTCTAGGTACAGTCCTGCAAATATATGTAAATGGGATTCTGCAGAATACATTTTCCCACTGGAGATTGCATGGTTGAGGGTATGTGCATTTTGTAATTTGACAATTAATTACCAGGTTGCTGCAGCAGTGTATACTCCTCCCACGGATGGACCCACTAGCATTTATTAAGCACCTGTTGTGTTCCTGGCATGTGAGAACATTGAGCAAGCTGGGAACCGATCAGGTTCGTGTTGCTTTGTTGTGTATGAGAGAGTTTTTCCTGTTTGTTACACCTTGCATTCCAGAGGGCTTAGGTCAGGAGACCCCAGCAGGAGGGTGCTTTGGTTTTCTTCTGTTTTTAAGAAGATGTGTTTAAATTATAAGCACTTTTGGACTTTTTTTTTTTTTCTGAGTTGGAGTCTCACTCTGTCGCCTAAGGCTGGAGTACAGTGGCATGCTCATGGCCACCCCATTGTCGACCTGCTGGGTCAGGCAATCTTTCCACCTCAGCCTTCCAAGTAGTCAGGACTACAGGTGCGCGCTACCATGCCCAGCTAATTTTTTTATTTATTGTAGAGATGAGGTCTCGCCAAGTTGTCCAGGCTGTTCTCAAACCTGTAGGCTCAGGCAATCCCCTCACCTTGGCCTCCCAAAGTGCTGGGATTACAGGCTTGAGCCACTGCGCCCAGCCTGGAACTTCTTTTAAATCATTAACTAAACCATACATATAAACTTTACTCACAATGCCACCATGCTAATGCCATTTTGATTAAACTTTCTAGTTTAATCGTAGAGTTTTCTAATTACAGAAGTGACCCATGGCCCTTGTGAAAAAACAAACAATATCGAGATATTTAAATAAAGCTTGAATATGCTATTCTTTTAAGCTAACTGATACTAATGTAGTCTTCCATCTCTTTCTTTGAAGTCATGAATAAATCCATTTCTAGTGATGGTGACTGAGAATTCCCATTCCTCTGCATCCTTCCCAGCACTGAACGTGGCTGAATTTGGTTAATTTGATGGATGCCATATATTTCTATTGACCTTTCCCTTCCAGGCAGATGCTGAGCATCTTGCAATGTGTTCTCCAGTGATCTGCATTTTCTGTGTCTTTCCGTGTCTTTCTTGGCAGTGTCTAGACTGATTTGTGTTATTCCTGTTAATTTTCAAGGTCTCTTTGTATAGTGGGGATATCCTTTCATGTCACATGAATTGTAAATGTTTTGTTACAGGCCCTTGTTTATGGGTATGTTAGCATTTGTAGGTAGTTTTGCAAGATTGCACACCATTTTGCATCTTGTGTTTTTATTTACTATTGTAAGAATTTTCCCAGCTGCCTACATAACCTTTGTAATGAGACCTTTAAATGTCCATCAATAGTTCCTTGTATTGGTGCATTGTAATTCATGTAATTATTACCTGTGGTTTTGACATTTAGGTTGTTGTTTGTTTTATTTATTTTTTCTTTTAAAGAAAATGTTGAAATGACTGACTAGCATATGACTGTAGTTCCTGTTGGCTTATTTCCTTCAAATATACTCTCAGGAGTGGAATGACTAGCTCAGAACATGTGAAAAGGTTTTGCTGCAGCTGTTGCCTTATTTGTTTTCCAAAAACAGGTTGGCCCAACTCGCCCTTCTAGCAGGGTCTAAGGATACCCGTTGTTGTTGTTTTTGTTCAGAGCAGATGAGGGTGCGTGCTAACATCAGGCCCCTCCGTGGGCTCCTGGTGAGGCTGGAGGCTAGTGGCCAGGAAGAAGGTTGGCACTGCCAGGCATCGGGAAGGTGACCTGATGGTTATTATTAGTTTGGCTTATCTGGGAGCCTTGGATAAGGCCTCCCTCTGTGCTAGCCGGGATCCCTCTGAGGACTGCTGTTGTAGTTCAAGGAGCTCTCCTGTCTTTTTCTTTATTCCCCCCGAGATATGTGGAGTTGGGCGGGCCACTTGACACTCAGTGCTGGGGACAGTGCTGGCCCATTCATCCCCTTCACTGCACAGTGGTGGGGGAGGGGTTGGAGAAAGTACCCACTCATGGGTCAGACCCTGTTTATACTCCAAGGGCCATGGGTGGGGAGAGGAATGCTTGGGCCAGGAGAAGGTGCAGCTTCAAAAAAGCCTGGGAGCTGTATGGTGGGGTCAGGAGGGCAGGAACCTGGGTTTGAAAACTGAAGGCCGTGGTGGTGCACGTCTGTAATCTCAGCACTTAAAGAGGACAAGGCGAGAGGATTGCTTGAGCCCAGGAGTTTGAGACCAGCCTAGGCAACATATCGAGACCTTGTGTCTACCAAATAAAAAAATTGGCCGAGTTTGGTGGCACGTGCCTGTAGTTCTAGCTACTCGGAAGGCTGAAGCAGAAGGATCTCCTGAGTCCAGGAAGTCGAGGCTGTGGTAAGCCGTGATGGTGCCACTGCACTCCAACCTGGGTGGCAGAGTGAGACCCCGACTCAAAAAGAGAAAATTTCCCAGCGAGTGACCTTGGGCCAGTTCCTTATCTTCTGGAAGCCTCAGTTTGCTCATCTGTAAGGCAAGTATCATGTCATGTGCCTGTCTTAGAGATGGGTAGGGAAGAAAAGAGGTGACATTAGAGGATGCTCAGCCCAGTGTCTGGCATGGACGAGGTACCCAGCAGACACCAGCTGTGGTTACAAAGGAGGATGAAGGAGGTGGTGGGACGGTCGGGAACACTGGGGACAGCTGAAAGCAGTGGAGTGGGCATGTCTGGTGGTGACTCCCTTGTAAGCTCTGGGTCCAGGCAGGCTCTGGCAAAATCAGGATGGAGTCGAGCCAGACTTCCTGATTCCAGGGATTCAGGCGCCTGCCTGGGCCCTGGAGACAGTTCAGGTTCATTCACTCCTCGTCACCGGGCATCTGTCTGTAGGGTGCCGGGGTCTGGGTGAGGCATGCCAATAAGTCTTGGACAAGATGTGTGTCGGGTTTCAGCGCTGAAATTGGAGCGATGGGAGAGGAACTTCATTCTGTGGGTTTTATTTGCAGTTTTGATTCAGAAAACTTGCTGAACTACCTGAACCATGGCATTCCTGGAAAGTGGGCAATGGCCGCCCTGAGCGCTGCTAATATTTACATACCTGGCTAGTTCCAGGTTTTCCATTACTCTAAATGTGGTAGTGCTTGAGTTACTTAAAGGGGCTTTTTCCTGTTCTCTGACTCATTCTCTTTGTCTGCTATTGTAAGAGCTACATTATAAAAATGAAGCGGTTCAGAAGAGAATAGCAGGAAAAGTGAAAATCCAGCTGGGCGTAGTGGCTCATGCCCATAATCCCAGCACTTTGGGAGGCTGAGACGAGAGGATCCCTTGAGCCCAAGAGTTTGAGACCAGCCTGGACAACTTAGTGAGACCTCATCTCTACAAAAAATTAAAAAAGTAGCCAGACATGGCGGTGGGAGCCAGTAGTCCCAGTTCCTCAAGAGGATGAGCAGAGAGGATTACCTAAGCCCAGAAGGTCAAGGCTGTGGCGAGCCGTGATCATGCCACTGCGCTCCAGCCTGGCTGACAGAAGTGTGACCCCAAAGGTAAAACAGTGAAAATCCTTTATCACTATACTCTTCTAGAGAGAATTCCCTGGACAGGTTGGTGTTTTTAATTTTCAGCCTCTCTTTTCCTCAGATCTTCAGTATGTAGCATTTTTAAAAAAACAGGAATGGGAGCCTATGAAAACATAGCCCTTATTTTTTGTTTTCATGGGCTAGGGTATCTTGGATTAACAGGCATTTACTTGAAGATGAAATGCAAACATGAAGCTAATTAAGTTATTTGCTAATAATTGTTTTGTCTTGAGGCAGTTGGTCGTAGGACTTTTTAAAAACTATATACAGGTGGGTCCTGGGGAAAAGATGAGTCAGGGCTTGAGTGGATACCCTTGACCTTCTGTTCCCTTTGTGGGAATTAGACCCCCCCCCCC
>NW_007255758.1:247805-265954 GCF_000164805.1 Carlito syrichta | reverse complement strand
CCCCCCCCCCCCCCCGCGAGGGTCGGTACCCAAGGTCCATGAATTGGTCCCATGGCCTGGTGGGTCCCATTTGGCTGACAGTCTCTGGGTGCCTCCTGGATAGCCTTTTTTTTTTTTTTTTTTTGAGTCAGGGTCTTACTCTGTTGCCTGGCTAGAGTGCAGTGGCACGATCACGGCTATTGTCATGGCTCGAGGCAGCCTCAACCTCCTGGGCTCAGGTGATCCTCCCACCTCAGCCTCCTGAGTAGCTGGGACTTCAGGCGCGTGCCACCACATCCGGCTAATTTTTTGTAGAGATGAAGTCTTGCTATGTTGCTTACGTTGGTTTTGAAGTCCTGGGCTGTAGCAATCTTCTTGCTTCGGCCTCCCAAAGTGTTGGAATCATGGGCGTGAGCCACTGTACCTGGCCGTCCCTTTATTTTTAGTGGGGAAACTGAAACACAGTTACACATGCCCAAGTTCACATAGCTAGCAAGGGGTGTATGCGGTATTCCAACCCAACGCTTGACCTCAGAGCCGGCCCTCTTCCCACTGTGTTCCATCTATGTGTGCATATAGTTGTCATGATTTTGAGACATTTATTTCTTACCTTGTGACTACCAGGATTACATTTGGCTTCAATAAACAGCCTGACTCCAGAAGCCTATGCAGAAAGGTATTAATTTTTACCTATCAGGAGTTCCAGTATTCATGGTAGTTGCTGGCATTGCTTTAGTGACCCAGTGGTGTCAGGGCTGACATCTCTGCCGATTTGCCGTGTCTTTTCCTCAAGTTCCCTAAATGGCTGCTGGAGCTCCCACCAACATGTCTGGGTTCCAGGTAGGAAGAGCAAAGAGCTGCACCAGCCTCATCTGTCCCTTTCTATTCAGGAACATTAAAGTCTTCCCCAAAGATGCCTTTCCTTGCACTGCAGACTTCTGCTCACATCTCCTTGGCTGGAGCTGGATCATAGTACCACACCTCTAGTTGCAAGGGAGGCAGGAAAAGCCAGCATTTGGGTTTGTGAGTCTCTGGGGGGAGACAACAAGGGAGAAGAGAGTAAGTCAGCCAGGAGTGTCTGCCACGGACTTATCTAACTTCATATTTTTTCTTTAAATCAATTCACTTTTTAAAAACCTTAACAAATTTAATCCCAAAAAGTAGAAAAATTAACCAGGCTTGGTGGTATGCACCTGTAGTTCCAGCTACTTGGTAGGCTGAGGCAGGAGGATCCCCTGAGCCCGGGAAGTCAAGGCTGTGGTGAGTTGTGATCATGTCACTGTATTCCAGCCTGAGTGACACAGGGAAACCCTGTCTCCAAAATCAGTCAATCCCCAGAGGACATTTCTGGTCACTTTAGAGTGTCTGTAAAGTCACAAGTTGGTCATATTTCTTTCCTTAATATCTATTAAGGTAAATATATCACTACTAAAAGAAGGAAAGATTTTAAAAGTTTTTTATTTTATTTTACCGATGTGGGGCATGATTCAGGGATTAGGCATACAAGTGGTCATTGTACAGGCAAAGTTTGGGCCTCCCTTTGGTCCCTACTTTGCCTGATTTGAGATAAGTTACCCTTATTGATGTTATGTGCCTCCCCTGGCAGTGTCTTTCTACTGTTAATCCCTTTCTTTTTTTTTTTTTTAAGTCGGAGTCTCACTCTGTCACCCAGGTTGGAGTGCAGTGGCACGCTGCTCACGACCACTGCAGCCTTGGCCTGCTGGGCTCAGATAATCCTTCCACCTCAGCCTTCCAGGTAGCTGGAACCACAGGCATGCGTCACCACACCTGGTTAAATTTTTGACTTATTGTAGAGACAAGGTCTTGCTATGTTGCTCAGACTAGTCTCAAACCCCTGAGCTCAGGTACTCCTTTCACCTCTGCCTCCCAAAGTGCTGGGATTACAGACTTGAGCCACCATGCCTGGCTCCAATCCCTTTCTAATAGTGTTATTATAAATGTTCAGGGTCTGCTCATGAGTGTGAACACGTGGTACTCAGTTCTTTGTTTCTGTGATAGATCATTGAGTATGATAGACTTCAAATCCATCTAAGTTGCTGCAGAGTCCATAATTCTGTTCTTCTTTGTGACTGCGTAATATGCCATCTTGTATATATACCACTTTTTTTTAATCCAATTCAGTTTTCATGGGCAGTACAGTTGATTCCATGATTTTGCTATTGTGAATAGTGCTGCAATAAACATGTGTGTGCAGGTATCTTTTTTGTAGAGTGATTTGAGTTCCACTGGGTATATTCCCAGAAGGGAAATTGTTGGGTCGTATGGAAGGTCAGTTTCTAGTTATTTTAGGAATTGCCACACTGTTTTCCTTAAAAGTTGATCTAGGTTGCATTCCCACCAGCGATGTAGAAGCGTTCCCTTTTCTCCGCATCCTGGCTAGCATCTGTTGTTTTTTTGTTTTATTAATGATGGCCATTTTTACTGGAGTTAGGTGTTATCTCAATGTGGTTTTGATTTACATTTCTCTGATGATTAGTGAGACTGAGCAGTTTTTCGTTTGTCTGTTGGCTGCTTGTTTGTCTTCTTTTGAGAAGTGTCTATTCATGTCTTTTGCCCACATTTTTTTTTTTGAATCTCACTCTTTTGTCCAGGCTGGAGTGCAGCAGCATGCTCATGGCCACCGCAGCCTTAACCTGCTGGGCTCAGGTGATCTTTCCACCTTAACCTTCCAAGTAGCTGGAACTATAGGCGTGTGCCACCACGCCCAGCTAATTTTTTGATTTATTGTGGAGACGAAGTCTCGCCCAGTTGCCCAGGCTGGTCTTGATCCTCTGAGGCAATTCTCTTGTCTCCGCCTCCCAAAGTGCTGGGATTACAGGCGTGAGCCACTGCATCTGAGAAGGTATGAGTCATAGAACTTGGTGAGGGGTGGCCTGTGGGCCCTGTAGCTGATGGCGTTTGAAGTGACTGCCCCTCTCAGGCAATCACTTGTGAGTATGTGTTTCTGAAGAACTCTGTGCCTGTTGGGCCTTGCTCTCATGGGGTTGGTGGAAAGCCCAACCCCTTGGTGACCATGTGCTTTGAGAAGGGCTGTGGGAGCCTCCTCTCTGCCTGGGTTTGGCAAAACCCCCGGCCTGGGCCTGTGCCTGGCAGAGACAGGAGGCAGCTGGCAGGTGGGGCTGATCGGAGCTAAGGCTGAGGCGAGCTGGCCCGGGCTGGCCAGGTCAGGTGGCTTGCCAATGACCTGCTCACCTCCCCCCACCATTAAAGTTAACTGAGCTGTTGGGGAGTGGTGTGAGGAAGGGGTTGTAATGATGGTACCCCCTTTCCCCACCTTGGCCTGAATAGGAAGTAAGGGGATTTTTTTGTTGTTTCTTCTTGATTCTGGAAACTTGGGAAAAAACCTCCTACCATCCCCTAATGGTACAGTTAGAGAGGAGAGACCAGGTCGTGGCTACAAACTTGCCACGTTTCATAGACTCCAGGAGACCAGCGCTTGTGACAAACCTCTCAGTGTCAGAGAAATGACGATAAGGAAACGTGTCCAGTGGTGTTCAGAGGATGGATTGTTTGAGAGACACAGACTAATCCAGAGACATTAAAATGTAGAGACACATGGGTCTTAGAATCTATGCAGTATGATGATAGCTTCTGGTTCCTTCCTCCTTCCCTCCCCCATTCCTTCCATCCTTCCTTCCCTCCCTCCTTCCTTTCTTTCCTTTCTCTTTCTCTCCCTCCCCTCTTCTTCCTTCCTTTTCTGTGTATTATTATTTTTGAGTTGGGGTCTCACCCTGTCACCCAGGCTGGAGCGCAGGGGCATGCTCACAGCCACCACAGCCTCAACCTCCTGGGCTCAGGGGAATCCTGCCTCAGCCTCCGAGCAGTGTGCCACCACACCTGGCTAATTGTTTGGGTTTCTTTTGTAGCGACAAGGTCTCACTGTGTTGCCCAGGCTGGTCTTGAACTCCCAACCTCAAACAGTCTTCCCGCCTGAGCCTCCCAGATTGTTGGGGTTACAGGCATGAGCCATCACACCCAGCCATATTAATTATTTTTCACAATTTTTTTCAAAATTAAAAAGACTGGGTGCAGTGACTCATGCCTGTAATTCTAGCACTTTGGAAGGCTGAGGTGAGAAGATTGACTGAATCCAGAGGTTTGAGACTAGCCTGGGCAACTTGGCAAGACCTCCTTTACAATAAATCAAAAAATTAGCTGGGCATGGTGGTGTGCGCCTGAGTTCTAGCTACTTGGAAGGCAGAGGCGGAAGGATCGCCTGAGCCCAACAGGTCAAGGTTGTGGTGGCCGTATGCTTGCCACTGCACTCCAGCCTGGGCAACAGAGCGAGACTCTGACTCAAATATAAATAAAATAAAATTCTTGCCAGAGAATGTGAATCCCAGCTGCCAGTGTTGCCACCTTTAGTAGTAGTCTTTCTGGGCGTTAGGTGTAGAGCTCATTTTGTGACAATGGGGTCATTTTTGATAGGCTGTCCTCCCTTTTGTTGCGTTCTCTTGTGCTCTGGAGTCTCTCTGGTCTTCTCTGTTGCGAAATGGCCCAGCTCGTCTCATTGTTCCTTTTCTTGATGCTTGAATTATTTCCTTTTGGGGCTGGGCCCTTGAGGAGGATTGCTGGGTCAGGGGTGGGGATGGACGCTTAGGATTTCTCTGCGTGTGTTTTTGGCTGCTCTCCAGCCAGACTCATTCACCTCTTGCTGGGTTTGTTGAACCAGTGCTGAATGAGTACCTGCTGTATGCAACATCAAATGGACGTGGGCCTGCATTGGGGACATGACAGGCAGGTGAGAGACACAGACACACCCTTGGAATTCAACAGATAAATAGTGGATAGTTGAGATTTCCTTAGCATCTCCTAGTGCCAGGGACAGTTCAAAACACTTTTTTTTTTTTTTCCAGTTGGAAATCTCAGTCTGTTGCCTTGACTGGAGTGCAGTGGCAAGATTATGGCTCACTGCAGTTCCAACCTCCTGGACTCAGGCATTCCTCCTGCCTCAGCCTCCCGAGTATGTGGGAATACAGGCATGTGTCACCATGCCTGGCTAATTTAAATTTTTTTTTGTAGAGATGGGGTCTTAACTATATTGCCCAGGTTCCTGGGTTCAAGCAAAGTGTTGGGATTACTGGCATAAACCACCTCGCCCAGTCTCTGAATACTTTTTATGTGCTGTTTGTTTGTTTGTTTTTTAGTGGGAGTCTCACTCTGTTGCCCAGGCTGGAGCGCAGTGGAATACTCACGGCCACCTCAGCCTCCACCTCCCGGGCTCAGGCGATCCTTCTGCCTCTGCCTTCCAAGCAGCTGGAAGTACAGGCATGTGCCACCATACCTGGCTAATTTTTATTTTTATGTTTATTTATTGTAGAGATTAGGTTTCACCATGTTGCCCAGACTGGTCTCAAATCTGTGGGCTCAGGCAATCTTCTCACCTCAGCCTCCCAAAGTGCTGGGGTATAGGCGTGTGAGCCACTGTGCCCGGCCCTTTTTTTTTTTTTTTTTTGAGTCCAAGTCTCACTCTGTCACTCAGGCTGGAATGCAGTGGCACACTCATGGCCACCCTTCTGCCTCAGTCTTCCAAGTAGCTGGGACTACAGGTATGTGCCACCATGTCTGGCTAATTTTTTGTTTTATTGTAAAGACAAGTTCTCGCCATGTTGCTCAGATTAGTCTCAAAACCCTGGGCTCAGGCAATCCTCTCGCCTCCACCTCCCAAAGTGCTGGAACTGCAGGCGTGAGCCACCGTGCCCAGCTATGTGCTTTTATCCCTACAACCACTCTGTGAAGTGTGGAAGTTATTCCCATCTTATGGGTAGAGAAACTAAGGCAGAGAGAGGTGAACTCCCCCGACTAGTACATGGCAGAACCGGACTTAAACCCAGGCTGTCTGGTTCTGGGATCTGGTCTGTAACTCCTACCCTCTGGTGCCCCATAAACGCCCTGGGGTGGGCCAGAGAAGAGTCTTTTCCAGTGGACTGTGTAGATGACTTTGGCTAATACTGGAGCAAGGCAGGATGAAAACCAGCCTTCTGGGGTGGGGTGGGTTTCAGCATTTTGGCTTTATGAGCTGTTTACTCCAACAGTGATAAAGACATCAACAGTAACAGTAGCAGTAATGCTCTGGTCAAGTAGCCACAGTGGACTCCACCCCTGTAGCCACCTCTCCTCCCCACACCTAATGCAATACTGTTCTAACAGGTGAGTGTTGTCCTTCCCATTTGAGACGCGGGGAGCTGAAAGTTACAGAGCTGGGTGACTTCCCCAAGGCCATGCCACCTGGAAGTGGTGGGACTAGGACTCCCCCATCTGTGGCTCCAGAGCCTGTACCCTTCTCTGGGTCATGGCCTCAGCCATGGACCATACCTGCTCCTGCCCGTGGGACTGGAGTAGAGACCTTAGGATAGGGAGGGGCGAAACAGGAGGCTCCTTAGAGGAAGGCTCTGGGACAGGGAGGGGATAGTGGGGATGAGGTATCTCCAAGGATGCAGCTGACCGTGGCCTTTCTAGTTCCTGTTCTTAGCTCTGTATTCAAGGGACAGGACGCCTGATACTCGCCCTTTCAGTTTCCAATTTCCGGGGCCTTTGCAGTATCCAAGTGATGCAGTGAGGTCCTGGTGGGAATCCCATGGAAGTTTCTTCGTTTATGTGACCTGTCCAGCCCTGGCCTGTCCTCCCTGCTGTGTGGACCGCCTGGCCTGCTCCTGGCTCTGCGTTCCATTTCTGAGTGTCTTTGTTTCTGAACCCTAAGCCTCCCCGGAGGCTGCCTTTCACCCTGCAGTGCCCCTCCTGGGAAGACCCTTCCCTCCTGCCTCCCCAGGGGTACCGTCTAGCATCTGGGCCCTTTCAGGTGCTACCTACTCTACCTTCTCAAGTAGGAATAACAATGCGGCACTGTCTGTTGTCACTTAAAGGACTTTGTCTCCTTTGTCTTGGGAGGCAGTATGGACAGTAGTGAGCCAGCCAGCCTGTGCTGAAGTGTACTTCTGCTTACAGGCTATGCAACCTTGGGCAAGTTGCTTCACATCTCTGTGCCTCCAATACAGAATGGGAACAATAACACCCACGTCAAAGGGTTGTGGTGAACATGAAATAATTTATTTGTTATGTTAAAAATAACTTTATTGCAACAGCTTTAGGGGCACACATGGTTTTTGGTTACAGGGCTGCTTTGTATAGTGGTGAAGAAGTCTGGACTTTTAAGTGTACCTGTCACCCTCATTAGTGCACATTGTACCCTGTGTTGTTCAGGGGCCGACTGTTTTACTATTTCAACATGTAATCAGGCCAGGCACGGTGGCTCACACTTGTAATCTCAGCACTTTGGGAGGCTGAGGTGGGAAGGCTGCTTGAGCCCAGGAGTTTGAGACCTGGGCAGCATAGTGAGACATCGTCTCTACACAAAATAAAAAAATCAGCCAGGCATGGTGGTGCACGCCTGTAGTCCCAGCTACTTGAAAGGCTGGGAAAGAAGGATCGCCTGAGCCCAGGAGGTTGGGGTGCAGTGAGGTGTGATCGTGCTACTGAACTCCAGCCTGGGTGACAGAATGAAACCCTTACTCAAACAAAAAAGCAAGTAACCAATATAAAAACTATGAATGAGATATTTTACGTTTTGTTTTTTCATCCTGAGCCTTTTAAATCCTGTGTGTGTTTTACATCATGTCTCAGTTTGGACTAGCCTTGTTTCAAGTGCTCAGTGGCCCATGAAACTATGGTTACTATATTGGACTGTGCAGATTTAGATAGTAACTATTTTTGCTAAATTTTTTTTTTTAGAGACAGGGTCTTGCTATGCTGCAGCCACCATGCCTGGCCTATTTTGTTAAAATGTATGCATCATATAATAGTGGTGTATAGTATAATATTTAGAGCTGTAGAACTCTCGGAATACACGCTCCTTCATTTAGTGATGTTTTGCTATGCTGCAGCCACTATGCCTGGCCTATTTTGTTAAAATGTATGCGTCATATAATAGTGGTGTATAGTATAATATTTAGAGCTGTAGAACTCTCGGAATACACGCTCCTTCATTTAGTGATGTTTTAAAGTCTAAATTCCCATGGGGATTTCTGGGTTCACATTTATCGCTGTTTTTCTGTTTCTTGTTGTGTGTCCCCAGGTTTCCAGATGTCACCTGGTCCTTTTCTGTTGTTTTTTGTCACTTGAGGCATAAGTGACTGAACACAGCCCGGCTGGTGTGTGGGTCAGGCTTTCCCTTGTTTTCTTTAGCTTAAGAAGTAGTTTTGAAGGGAATGCATTGTGTCATTGTTTGGAACAGCAGAAGATTGGCAGCCACCCAAGTGGCAGGCAGTCGGTAGGGGCTGTGTAAACACAGTCTGTTCTGCCTATTCTCATCCCATAGGGGGTGGATGCTTGTAGAAGAAAGTGAGATGAGGAAGCTGTTGGTGTGAACACCTGCGGTGCCTCTGGGGTCTGGTTTTCAAGTGAAAACATCAGGATACAGCCACCATAAGGGTATGATATTCTTGCATAAAGAAGGGGACACATCAGAATACTGGGTCGTATTTGCGTAAAGAATTCCAGAAGGAGTCTGGGCACAGTGGCTCACGCCTGAAATCCCAGGATTTTGGGAGGCTGGGGTAGGAGGAGCAACTGAGCTCAGGAGTTTGAGACCAGCCTGGGCAATACAATGAGATTCCATCTCTACTTAAATTACAAAAAAGGAAAAAAATAATTCAGAAGGATACATGAGATACTAAAAAATGTGGTTGCTTTAGGGCAGAGTAACTTTTTACTGTTTACCTTTATACATCTATAATATGTATTGCATATGTAATATATATATATGCACACACATACATATATATGTACATCTGTATTACCAGATCTTTTGTTTTTTGAGTCAGAGTCTCACTCTGTAGTCCAGGCTGGAGTGCAGTGGCATGATCATGGCTCACTGCAGCTTCAACCTTCTGCACTCAGACAATCCTTTTGCCTCAACCTCCCGAGCAGCTGGGACTACAGATGCATGCCACCACCCTTGGATAATTTTTTGTGTGTGTGTGTGGAGATGAGGTCTTGCTATGTTGCCCAGGCTGGTCTTGAACTCCTGGGCTCAAGCAGTCCTCTTGCCTTGGCCTTCCAAAGTGCTGGGATTACAGGTGTGAGCCACTGTGCCCGGTCCCCACCTATTTTTATTGCCTGTTGTATTGGTTTCCTATGACTGCTGTCACAAATTACCATAAACTCAGTGGCTTAACTCAAAACACATTTCTTATCTTCTAGTTCTGTAGGTTAGCAGTCCAAAATGTAGGACTGGCGTTCCTTCTGGAGGCTCTGGGGAGAATCCATTGCCTTGCCTTCTCCAGCTTTTATTTATTTATTTAATTAATTTTTTTTTGAGTTGGAGTCTCACTCTGTCGCCCAGACTGGAGTGCAGTGGCCGCTCCCGGCCACCGCAGCCTCGACCTGCTGGGCTCTGGCGATCCTTCCGCCTCAGCCTTCCAAGTAGCTGGAACTACAGGCGCGCGCTACCACGCCTGGCTAATTTTTTGATTTATTGTAGAGATGAGGTCTCACTAAGTTGCCCAGGCGAGTCTCGAAGCCGTGGGCTCAGGCAATCCTGAGTAACTTTAGGCAGAGTAACTTTTTACTGTTTACCTTTATACATCTATAATATGTATTGCATATGTAATATATATGTATGCACACACATACATAATCCACTCACCTCGGCCTCCCAAAGTACTGGAATTACAGGCTGAGCCACTGAGCCTGGCCAGCTTTTTTTTGTTTTGTTTTGTTTTTTACCTTATTTTATTATAAAGGTGTAGGATACAAGTCAGGATTAGGTACACATGTAATGCAAGTGCAGGTGAAGTTTGGTTCAGCTGGTCCTCCCTTCCCCTGGTACCCACTGTGTTCTTCTTCTCCAGCTTTTAGAGGCTGCCTTCATTCCTTTTTTTCTTTTTTATTTTTTTGCAGAAATAGGGTCTTGCTATGTTGTCCCTGCTGATCTCTAATTCCTTGCCTCAAACTATCCTCCCACCTCGGCCTCCCAAAGTTGGGGCAGTACAGGCATGAGCCACCACACCTCACTGGCCTCCATTCCTTGACTCCTGGCCTCATGCCACTCTGATCTCTGCCTCCGTTGTCACATCTCTTTTCTGACTCTGACTCTCCTGCTGTCTACTTTTCCCTTAAGATCCTTGGGATCATTCAGGACACTTCCCATCTCAGAATCCTTAGTCAAACCTGCTGAGGCCTCTCTACCATCTGGGGATCAGGCTGTGGGCATCGGGGGGCTGTTCTGCCTGCTGCACCTGCCTGGCATTGTTCCTGGCACATGGTGAGGGCTCAGTACACCTCTGTTGAGTGACTCATTTGGTGACGCCAGGGACACAGAAGAGTCACATAGCAAGAGGTGATTCTGGGAGTAGTGAGGATAGTGATACTGACTGAGCACCTACTGTGTGCTCTGGCCCATGACTAATTAAGCGCCTGTTGCATTCTCAGTATTCCCGCTTTACTGATGTGGAAACTGGCTTGGTTGCTTGCTTAGTATCACGTGGTGAGGCACAGAAACCCCATCTGCCTGATAAGGGCTGTGGCTGGGGAGTGTGGACTAGGAGCTTGGCGAGGTTTGGGGCCGGTTGTTTCTCTGTGGTGGGAGCTATCCTGTGTCGTGTCCCTGGCCTTCCGCCAGGAAATACCAATAGTCTAACCCCTCCCCCCCAAGCTGTGACAAGCAAAAATCTTTCCAGGCATTGTCGAATGTCCCCAGCTGTGAACCACTGTGCTGAAACATAAATCAGATCATGACACATCAAATCCATGGCCCCACGACCCTCTGAGTGAAAGTCAGAATTCCTAATGGCCTGTGCGTCCTACACAGGTCTTTTCCTGCCCTGCCATCTACCTCCTTCCCTGTGTTCGTCTCTTATTTTTGAGACCTGTTGGCCCCTCTCTTCTTGCTCAGAAACGCCAGACATTCAATTTCAGGAACTTTGCATATGCCACTTCCTCTGCCTGGGGCACTCTTTTCCCAGGTGGCCATTTGGCTTACTCACTTACTCTCCCTTGTTTCCTTCCCTTTTTTTTTTTTTTTTTTTTTTAAATTGAGACAGGGTCTTACTCTGGTATGCGGTGGCAGGATCATAGCTCATCACAGCCTCAACCTCCTGGGCTCAGGTGATCTTCCCATCTCAGCCTCCCAAGTAGCTGGGACTATAGGCCTGCACCACCCACAGAAAGCTAATTTTTTGACTTTTTAAAATGGAGATGAGGTCTCACTATGTTGTCCAAGCTGGTCTCCAACTCCTGGGCTCAAGCAATCCTCCCACCTTGACCTCCCAATGTGCTGGGATTACAGGCATGAGCCACCTTCCACCTTTTATTCAAATACCCCTCCTTAGTGATGCCTTCTCCTTTGAGTCTTTTTCATCTAGTACACACACACACGCCCTCACATGCACTCCCCTCCTGTCTTCCATCCCATTTGCCATCTGTCCTCTCTCATTAGACTGTCCTCTCCAGGAGGGCTGGCCCTTTGTCCATGTTGTCCTTTGCTGGGTCCTCCAGCACAGTGAATGACTGAATGCTGCTGTCTGGGGACCACTGGGACCCCAGACATATCCCTGTGCCTGACACACGCCTGACTGCTCACAAGGCCCTGGAATGTGACCAAGGGATTTGGTGTAGCTTGGAAATGGCCATGGCTGGGTGCAGAAATGAGGCCAAGGAGGCCAAGTGTCGGCTTTGTAGGAAAGGGACCCCTGGGAGGGGCCTCGTGGACCCTGGGGGAGTTGGGGGCAGGAAGCAGGCAGGGGCAGGCTGTCCTGTGATAGGTGCCCAGCATTCCCTCCTACTGTTGAAGGCCCCACTGCCACAGGAGCGTGGGGTATACCTGTTGCTCCTTCCCTCTTGGCTAGGGGGTCAGTTCTGCGTCTCAGGCGAGAGGCTTGGGGCACGTACCTGCACATGGCCAGGACCCCGTTCCCATGCCCCTGCCTTCCTGGGCAGCAGATGGGGGGGAGTTCTACCTTGCCCCCACGTGTCTGGGTTTCATTCTTGCCTTGACAGGTGGTTGGACAGGCATCCCTGCCTAGTGATGCTGCGCCTCCCCTTGTGTGTTGGGCAGTGACCTGAGCCTTGGCCCAGGGGTTTTCAGGACTGGGGTGGGAATATGTCATCCTGAACTGTCTCTCTAATGGGATCTGTGTCCACAAGCCCCAGGGGCCCGAACCTCGCCTGGCCTCCTGGATGCCTTTCCCAGTGCCCCAGCAGGGGACCCACCTGGGCTGGTTCTGAGTGTGGCCCTCGGGAGTGGCCTGGTACCTCCTGCCCCCCATTTCACGTGGGGTTCTTGGTGGCCCCTACAGGAGGGTTTGCTGGGGTTCTGGGGGGCACCTGTCTACGTTTGAGTCCAGGCTCCTCCGGTGCTGCCTGTGTGGCTCATGGTGCGTATTGTCACCTCTGTTGGCCTCCATGCCCCTCTCTGTAAAAGGGGAGTATCATAGACCCTGGAGGTCGCCCCATGGTGAGATGGAGTGGTGAAGGAAATCGAGCCAGGACCTGCAGGCAGGGCTCAGCGGGAGCTGCCGTTTTATCACTGTTCTTACCATTATTCTCCAGAGTCACAGTCTTGTGGGTTTACACCATGTATCCGCCCGGGGTGTCCCCTCAGGTTGGCGATGCTGAGATAGCAGCCTGCTCCCTGAGAAGAGGTGGTGAGATTCAAACCCAGGCCCACCAGTAGCACAATCACAGCTCACCACACTCTGACCTCCTGAGCTCAGGTAATCCTTCTGCCTCAGCCTCCCAAATAGCTGGGACCGCAGGTGTGTACCACTATGCCCGGCTAATTTGTTTTTTTTTTTTTTGCTGTGTTGCCCATGCTGGTATTGAACTCCTGGGCTCAAATGATCCTCCTGCCTTGGCCTACCAAAGTGCTGGGATTGCAGGTGTGAGCCACCGTCCCCACCTAGAGACATTTTTGACTGTGACAACCCGGAGTCCAGGGAGAGTGCTACTGGCATCTAGTGGGTGGAGGCCAGGGATTCTGCTCAGTACTTTGTGATGCACAGGACAGCTCTCTGCCACAGTGCTTGACCTCAGATGTCAGTGGTGCTGGGGTTGGGGAACTTGGCCTGAGGGCACATGTGTGAGTGGTGGAGATGGGAATCCACACCCTGAACCTCGTTTTCTTCACCGCTGCACTACACTGTTTGAGTTCCTGGGTGGGACGTGGGAGGAGTTTAGGGTATTTCCATGTCTGAGTCAGAATCTTGCTTTCCTGTTCTGTAGATGGATTTGGGATCTGTAAGGCCTGAGGCCATTCAGTTGATGTCCCGCCTGGAGAATGTGCCCCAGGTCACCTCAGGCTGAATGGGTGACTGTCCATCTACCATGTACCTTGCAAAGCCCTTAGAGTGCCAAACAGCTGGTTTAGAGGTGGTACTCAGGCAGGGGTTGGTGGCTAATGCCTGTCATCCCAGCACTCTGGGAGGCTGAGACAAGAGATTCTGTGAGCCCAGGAGTTCGAGACCAGCCTGAGCAGCATAGTGAGACCTCACCTCCACAAAAAGTAAAAAAATTATCCACCATGGTAGCATGTGCCTGCAGTCCCAGTGACTTGGAGGCTGAAACAGAAGTATCGCCTGAGCCCAGGAGGTTGAGGCTGTGGTAAACCTGGACCACAGCACTGCACTCCAGCCTGGGCAACAGAGTGAGACCCAGACTCAAAAATAAAAATAAAACTAGAGGTGGAGCCCAGGAGCTGGGAGCCCAGCACCAGACTCCTCAGGAGTTCAGATCCTGGCTCTGTCTCTTCCTGGTTTATAAGTCTAAGCAGGTTACATAAACTCTCTGGGCCTCAGAGTCCTCGCCATAAAAGTGGGGGGAGTTTAACTAGTTCTGCCTCTGGAGGGCTGTGGTAGAGTTTTAAATGGACTAACGCTTGGGAAACACTGAGTGTGGCGCCTGGCGTGGCGCCTCTGCTGTTTTTATTGGCATCCAACAAACATGTGCTTTCTCATTGCTCCCAGCTCAGCACTTAGAAATGGCTACTCTCGAATTCCTGCTGTTCTTACTTATTTATTCAAAGTGTGAACTAGTTTTAAGGAGATGATTTTAGAGGTGATGATTGCTGAGGGAGAAAGTGAATCAGTACAAAAATGAACAAAAATGAATAGGCGCCTACCTCTGCTGACTTTGGTCTGATCCCCTGGAGATTCGTTTTTTCTTTTGTACCCCCTTGAATCCTTCTAAGAACATTTCACTGCCTAGATATGTGTGCTTATCTCCTTTTATGCTAATCGTAATTAGTTAATTAATTTTTTGAGGTGGGCGTCTTACTCTGTCACTCAGGCTGGAATGCAGTGGCACAATCATGGTTCACTGCAGCTTTGATCTCCTGGGCTCAGGTGATCCTCCCACCTTAGCCTCCCACATAGCTGGGACTACAGGCTCAAGCCACCATATCCGACTAATTTTTTTGAAGAGATGAGGTCTCACTATGTTATCTAGGCTGCTCTATGCTAATTTTAAATGGGAACAGTGGTACATGCATATGCTAGAAAAGTTTCCTATGTATTCAGAGTCATCTTTGCTTGGATTCAAATTGCTGACTATGTATGGTACTTGTGGATTATGTGATTGGGCCTCAGTTTCTGCATCTGTGTAGTGGGTTTACTTGTAATACTTGAGCCCCACCCAGAGTTGTGTGTGAGGATTATGTAAAGCACTCAGGAGTTCCTGGCACATGCTGCTGATAACTTAAACAATCCTTACTCTTATTTTTTATTTTTTTGAGTCAGAGTCTCACTCTGTCACCCAGGCTGGAGTGCAGTGGCATGCTCACAGCCACCACAGCCTCGACCTGATGGGCCAAGGCTGGTTTCAAACCCCTGGGCTCAGACAATCCTCTCACCTCTGCCTCCCGAAGTGCTGGGATTACAAGTGTGAGCCACCACACCTGGCTTATTCTTATTTTTTTTTAAAGAATTTTTTTAGAGACAGGGTCTTGCTCTGTTGCCCAGGTTGGAGTTCAGTGGTATGATCATATCTCACTGCAGCCTTGAACTCCCAGTCTCAAGCAGTTCTCTTGCCTCAGCTTCCCAAGTAGCTGCGACTACAGGCGTGAGCCACCACAAATAACTGACTCAGTTTTTTGTTTTTTGTAGTAAGGAGGTCTTGCTATATTGCCTAGGCTGGTCTTGGACTCCTGGCCTTCAGCGATCCTCTTGCTTCAGCCTCCCAAAGAGCTGGAATTTCAGGCGTGAACTACCGTCTGACTTCCTGCTATTCTTTCTGTGAATAGAAGGTGGCATGTGTTTGTTTGTTTGTTTGTTTGTGGGTTGGAGTCTCACTCTGTTGTCCAGGCTGGAGTGCAGTTGCATGCTCACGGCCACCACAGCCTTGACCTGCTGGGCTCAGGCAGTCCTTCTGTCTCAGCCTTCCAAGTAGCTGGAACTAAGGGCGTGAGTCACCTGGCTAATTTTTTTTGCCCATGTCTTGCCAAGTTGCCCAGGCTAGTCTCGAACCTCTGGGCTCAGACAATCCTCTTGCCTCTGCCTCCCAAAGTTCTGGGATTACAGGTGTGAGCCAATGTGCCTGGCTACACATTTCTTTATTTCTTTCAGGTCTGCTCAAACTTGTTCTTGGCCCAGAAACCTTTTCTGCCTGTCTGATATAAAACTAGCATCTGCCTGCCCACTGTTAATTCTCCACCTCCTTCAGGGCATCTGCTACCATTGGACACACACAGAGTGTTTGCCTCTTGGTAGTGTCTGCCTCTTTTTTTTTTTTTAGTTGGAGTCTCACTCTTTCGCCCAGACTGGAGTGCAGTGGCACTCCTCGACCTGCTGGGCTCCGGCGGTCCTTCCGCCTCAGCCTTCCAAGTAGCTGGAACTACATGTGTGTGCTACCTCGCCCGGCTAATTTTTTTGATTTGTTGTAGAGATGAGGTCTCGCCAAGTTGTCCAGGCGGGTCTTGAACCTGTGGGCTCAGGCAGTCCACTCACCTCAGCCTTCCAAAGCATGGGATTACAGGCTGAGCCACCGAACCTGGCTATGTCTGCCTCTTTCAATAGGTGGAACTGTGTGAGCGCGGGGACTGTCTTTCCAAATGATTTGGCACATAGTAGTGTTCCCTGATGAAGAACTGGCATTGAACTGTTGAAACCCTTCCATTACTAGGTGTGAGGTGACTGAATTGAAACACGCATATTCAGGCCCTGGTGTTACTCATGGTGCTCTCATGACCTCCATTGGCGCTGCTTTCACCCCAGACATGGTTGACACTGAGCAGCAGTTAAATCTCATTGGCTAGATGGCAGAGCTCACGCCTGTAATTCCAACACTTTGGGAGGCTGAGGAGGGAGACTAGGAGTTTGAGACCAGCCTGAGCAACATAGCAAGAGCCCATCTGGACAAAAAAATTAAAAAAATTAGTCGGATGTGGTAGCACATGCCTCCCAGCTACTTGGGAGGCTGAGGCAGGAGGATCCCTTGAGCCCAGGAATTTGAGGCTGCAGTGAGCTGTGATCATGCTACTGTACTCTAGTCTGGGCAACAGAGGGAGATGGTTTAAAAGACAAATAAACAAAAACAACCACACACACACAAAGACTTGTCATCACTTTTCCTGCCTATCGTCCACCCTGTCCTCTCCATCACCTTCCCTGGTGTCCCAGTGTTGGCCAAATGGGCCTAGGCAGGGCTCCTTCCCTTGTCCCTGGAGGCCATGGTGGAGCATCTGTCTGGAAACTGAGTCATGCAGGCAAGAGCAGCAGGGCTTAGCAGAAGTTTGAAGGGCTTCCCAGCACACGGGCGCTTCCATGCCACGCATGGCTGAGCCCACGGGCAGGGCAGTACCTGGGTTAGTCTGGGCAGGAGAAGTTCAAGACCAGCTTGGGCAAGGTAGTGAGACCCTGTCTCTACAAAAAGTTAAAAAACTACCTGGATGTGATAATGCATACCTGTAATTCCAACTACTGGGGAGGCTGAAGTGGGAGTATTGCCTGAGCCAAGGAGGTCAAGGCTGTGGTGAGCCATGATGGTGCCACTCCAGCGTGGGTCACACAGACACAGTGAGACCTTGAATCCAAAAAAAAAAAAAAAGGAACAAGAGGGCAGATACTCTTTTCTGGGAGGTGGGGTGGGGTTGATTAGGAAGGAGAATGGGAAAAGGGGAGAACAGAAGGAAAGAAATTGGTTCCAGAAAGGTCAGCTGAAGAAGTTATAAATGATAGAGATCATCAGCATTTATGGGAGCTTTATGGTCCCCTTGGGGGAAGGCAGTGGCACCCCCATTTTGCTGCTGGCCTCTTTGAGCCTCAAGAGATCAATGACTTACTCGGATCATGCTTCTAGTGATGATATAGCTCAGTCTACATTCCCGCATATCAGATTCTGTATCGTGCTGTTGTCTGAAAGTTCACCCAGTGGGCTAGGAACTTGGATCACTAAGATGTTTTGCAAGTGAGATACAGATGTATACAATACAGTAAATTTATTGAAGTTCAAGCGAGAAGCTTAATCCAGCAACCCACAATGACACCAAGCACTGGTTTCCTCTCTGCCTTTTTACCATGTTACTTTGTTCTCATGCTTGTCTTCCCCTCCCCTCCCCTCCCGTCCCCTCCTTGGGGTTTTCTTTGTAAATGACTGAGGCACCTGTAAGAGTCACATCCTCCCCCATCTCACTGGAGAAAAGAGAGTGTATGTCCTAACTGTGACTCTGAACTGTCTCCAGGATGTGGGCAAAGGACTCTGCTGATTGGTTGTAGCTACTGAGGACTCTCCCTGAAGCTTTACCCAGAGTGTGTGGCTGAGGGTGGAGGAAGAGCCAGAAGCTCTTCCTTGAGAAGGGACCATGTGAATGGGGGTTGGGGAGAGTAAAAACCCACTGCATTTTGGCCTTGAAAGTGAGGTCTTATCTCCTGGTGCCTCTGTTTCTTCATCTGTGAAATGGGGATAATGGGCTTGGTGGCTCAGCCTGTAATCCCGCGCCTTTGGGAGGCTGAGGTGAATGAATTGCCTGAGCCCGCGGGTTCGAGACCCGCCTGGGCAACTTGGCGAGACCTCATCTCTCCAATAAATCAAAAATTAGCTGGGCATGGTAGTGTGCGCCTGTAGTTCCAGCTACTTGGAAGACTGAGGCGGAAGGATCGCCGGAGCCCAGGAGGTCGAGGCTTCGGTGGCCGGGAGCAGCCACTGCACTCCAGTCTGGGCGA